>NW_010418338.1:14861-19380 GCF_000710305.1 Buceros rhinoceros silvestris | reverse complement strand
ACATTGCGCTGGCGTCAAACCAAAGAACCGTGCGCTCCTGAGCCGGATGGACAGGGCTGGAGCAGGGACCCCGCTCTCCAGGCTTTGCCGAGGGGAAATGAGGCGCAGAGAGATGAAGTGTCCTGCTTAACCTCGCATGGGGAATCTGCAGTGGAGCCAAGAACTGAGCTGAGGTCTCCAGGGCCCTCGTCTGCTTCTTGCACTGCAAGACAATCCTTCCTCTTTCTCTCTAGACAGCCAAGTTAAAAATAAAACCGAGTTTTGTTCCCTTTGGCAGCAACGTGACTTCAGCGCAGAAGGCTGGGCTGGGACCGCCTGGGCCACAGCATCACCAGGACGCCTCCGGTTTTGCTGCAGTCCCCTGTGCTCTGGGAGTTTTGAGGGATGCCCGTGTGAGTGTATACATCCGTACTTGTGTGCATACACAGCTGGGTCACGTGGCACTTTCCTCCCCGTAACTGAAGTGGAAGCTCTTCCCAGGCCCCTCCGAAGCGATCCCCTTGGTTGGTTCAGGGGATGTCTCACTGCCCGCCAGCGCCTGTTCTGTTGTTCCCTCCAGTCAGGATAAAACTCCTTCTGACAAGGACAGAGAAAAAGGCTTTCGGCTCCTGGTGCTGTCATACCCCCAAGCCTGCCCGTGCCAGGACACGAGGGAGCTGGCCACCAGACTCCTCGCGAGGCAGCGGGGAGAAGATGATGATGAAGGCTTTGCTGGCTGGTGTAACCTGTGCAGTGTGAGCCAGGCAGGGGCTCCCTGGGGGTGGCCCATGGCGAGTCCCAGTGTCACGCTGACACTGTTTGTCGGCTCTAAGATTCTCCCTGCCTGGCCCATCTGCCAGCGCCCCCACGTTTCCCCCATGCGAGTTTTGACGCTTGAACTGCTGCTCAAGAGAACAACCCAACCGCACGCCCCTTCTCCCGAGCTGCAGCACCCCGACAGCGTCACTGCTGTTGCTGCAGCCGGTCTCGAGGTGTCTCCCACAGACAGAGCTCAGAGCGGAGGGAGAGGGAGGGAAAGGGGCAGGTTTTAGGAAGCATGGCGATGCAGCCAGGGCAGCAGCACCACTCGGAGTCCCCGGCTTTCCCTTGGGCGGCTGTTGTGAGGAGGCAAAGCTCTCGTGGTCAAAGGGAAGGATTAAAGGTGCCTGTATTCTCTTTCCAGGTGTAATCCCCTTGTTTCAAAATGGAACAAGAATCTCCTGCAGGAACGAAGCTTGTTTTGCTCCTTGTTTACTAAGGGAGGGAGGAGAGAGAAGCCCTCCCTGCCAGCCCGTGCCGTGTAGGTGTCTGCACGAGCCCGGCACTCATGGCACGTGTCAGTGGAGAAGGCAAGCATCGCACCCCCCGGTTCCCTGTGATGGGTGTCAGGTGCTTGGCACTGTCACTCCTGCCTCTCCCCCACCTCGGGACCCGTACCCACGGCAGTGGGGCAGCTCTGGATGGCATTTTCGGTCCGTGAGCCTCTCAGAGGATGGGCTGCCAGGACACCGGAGGCACCCTGGGGCTCCCCGGTGGAGACAGGCTGGGCAGGAGAAACGGCCTCTAATCAACTGCCCCTTCAGAACAAAAAGTTCTCAATAAAACAGCGATGGGAGGCGTACCCCAGACCCCTCCGGGAGCGCTAAGTGTGTCTGAGCGGCACTGAAGGGCTCGACCCCCGCACGGGATCCCCAGCACACGACAAACGCAGCTGAGGTCTCCCAGGGTGGCGCGGTCGCTCCCACCAGCTCCCTGCGGCAACGCCGGAGCTGGAGCTGGGGAACAGCTCGGATAAGCTCGGCCGAGGTCTTTCTACAAAACCAGCTCTCTCTAATGGATCCGCTTTAATTTCAGGCAGCGAAAATGCAAACAATATGGTTTGGGACAATTATTTCCCTTTCCAGAGGGACAGAGTCACTTGGCCGAGGGTCTTCGCCATGTCCTCTAATTGCCCCGAGCTGCTCTACCTGGAGAGAGCCTTAATACATAATTATATACCATTAGCGCCGAGAATAACATGACAACTGCTTTGGATAATCAGGCAGAGCGCAAATTTGCCAGTCTCCTAGATACCGCAGACACAGAAGTACTGGTCTCATTTTGTGCGGGAGAGTATTTTGGAAGAATTATTTAAAGCCGGTAATAAAACCTGCAGACACACAATCCCGGTTCCCCGGTTTCACTGGGCTCAGGCAAAAACCAAAGGGAAAACTCACCGCAAATGCCCATCAACCGGTAGGGTTTTCTAATTTTATTTTTTTTTAAACCGAGGTGAAAGCAGAGTTAACGTTGTGGGAAGGAAGCCACCAGCCTCAGAACACTTGCGCTCTCCGCCCCGAAATCGCGTGGTAATACCTGGTGTTGATTTAAAGACTTGGAGAAGCCGCGCTGCCATCCCTGGGTAAACTGTTCTCATGTTTTATGGCCGCGCTGCTGAGAGGTTGTCCCATGTTTCTCGCCTGGATTTGTCCGACTCCCATTTCCAACCACAAGGTACAGTTCTGCCTTCCCCTGTCCTGCCCAAAGCCACCTGCTGCCGGGAACCCCCTCCTCGGGGCAGCGCTCCCGCAGCCCGTCCTCCCAGCACTCCTCGCCCTTTAACTCCCTTTCCCCGGTCCTTCTCCAGCTCAGACGGGTCCAGAATTTCCAGAGCTGTTCTTCCCCACTTTCTGGAAACTACCCTCACAATTCCACCGTGCAAACCCCACTGCACCGCAGGGCGGGACGCACCAAGGTCTTTCGGCTTGAGCCATGGCTCTGCCTCCAGGCGCCTGCCTGGGCAAAGCGCCGTGGCAGCTCCTGGCTCCGGGACCCTCTCCTTGGTCCTCCCGACCACATTGTCCCGCGCACCGTGGTGCGTCCTGCCCCATGGGACTTCACCCACTCCGTCACCTCCTCCAGCTCTCTCCCTCAGCAGCGTTTTTCAGCCTGAAGGATGGCACTGTCAACCCGTCCCTGGGGAAGAAAGAAAAGCAAACAGAACCAAGCCCCAAGGACGAGGCTGGCTGCTGCCAAGGTCGCGGGCGCAGTGATATTCATCTTCATTCCTCACCACCACCACGCAGCCTTAGCCCGAGGGAACTGAGCCGCTTCCGGCTGCGTGTTTTTAAAGGACACGGGAGCACAGGATGGTTCAAGAGGAGATTGCTTCCTAAGACGACGGCTGAGCTGATAATGCTGGCTAAAGGCGGGCCGCCGGGGACCCCTTGCAGTTTTAAGATCCAATCAACTTTAAAATGTTACTGTCTTGGCTGGGAGCAGAGAACGAGCGATGCTGTTTTATTTACAGGGGGGCAAAGAAAGCGGCATGCTCTCCCTGTCCTCACCCACGTGCTGAGCTAGTAACGGCGTTTGTGCGCGTTGCTGTGCTAACACCACATTTCCAGCGCACAATCTACAGGAGGTAGAAGTGCTGGTCAAAGCACTTACCGCTCACCACCAGCCTCGTGGGAGAAGCTGAGGGCAGAGCTGCAGAGGGCAGGAGGGACACGGAGAGGCTGCAGCCAGCATCAGCTCCATCCCACCCCTCTCCTCCACGAGAAACCCTCTCTGTCCCACCGCTGCGGAGCGGCTCGTGGGTGCGGAGCCTGCCTTGCTGCGGCCGAGCCAACACGAGGAGAGCAGCCGCCAAGACCATGATCTTGGGGTGGCGAGTCTACTCATAACACCGAAATCTTCAGGTGCCTCTGGCCGCCCTCACCGTCACCATTCCGCAATCACACCCCTCTTAATGACGGAGCTCTGCGGGATTCCAGCCTCGCTCGCAGAAGCCTGCCTTGGGGATGGTCACACCAGAGCAGCCCCACTCCTGCCTCTCGGCTGGGCCGTGCTGAACCCATGCCCCGTGGGGTGCCCATCTGCTGGGGCTGTTAGCCAGCACAGGGGGTCTTTGCAACGAGTCTGCACGCTCTACGCCTGTTACTGCCTCGGAAGCACTTGTATGACATGTCGTTCCTCTGCCTCAGCCGGTAGCCGCAGCGGGACGGCGGTGGCAATGACTGCATTGTATATTTTACCATAAAAACAAAAGCAGCGGCGACAACAGATTCTTAATAAAAGTGTGTGTCTCCCTCTCGCCAGTGCAGAGTGCGAGTTAAACACTGTGTAACATCAAGCAATTTGTGGCGTCTGCGCTCGCTGCCGTGCAAATGTCCCCAAAGTGCCCCATGAAAAAGTCAGTAACATCAATAAAACCAACAACAAATAAAGCGCAGCCTGGCTCGGCGGCAAGCGCTATCCGAGGGGAAACACCTCGGCTGCCTGACCAACGGGTTGGCGCGAGAAGCGTCCCCGGCACCAGAGAGGACACGGGCTCTCCCCGCCCTCAGAAAACCAGGGTGTCCAAAGCGGGCATCGCCCCGCGCCTGTTCTCCAAACCGACACCACCCTCCAGCTGGCAACACACCACTGCCACACGTCCCCATGGGATGCGGAGCATCACCAGCACCCCTGCAGGCACCCAGCCACCCAGGAGCCTCCGGAACCATCGCGATAGAAGTGGCAGGGGAGAGGCGGCCCTGCGGGCCACCGCTGTTTGCTG
>NW_010418338.1:13659-14814 GCF_000710305.1 Buceros rhinoceros silvestris | reverse complement strand
TGGCAGGGCAGAGCTGCCCCTGCGAGCCACCGCTGTTTGCTGCGCCTTAGAGAACATCTCCTGAGAGTCTCACTCGATTCTGTGTTGGCCGGTGCTGCCCGGCTCTTCCCACCTGCCAGGACCCGAGTGCTCCACGTTATGCCACTTCTTTTATTACGTGCCCGTTCACCCGTAACGCAGAGACTCAAATTCATCCTCCTTTATGAAGAATTAACTTGTTGAAGCTGATTTATGAAGACTGGCAGGCGCCGGTGCCGAAGCGCTGCTCTGACACGTTCATCATGAAGTCCTGCAGGTATTCCTCAAAGAGTTCATGTTAATGTCCCGCATTAAAATTCAGAGCTGATTTCTACAGAACGAGATGTCTCTCCGCAGTCTTTAGGATACGTCCTTCAGAGCCCGGACGTGGCTTTTTATTTGGTCAGGGATTGAAGCTCCAAGAGCGACGGTTTCCCATAAGCAAAGGTGGCATCGGGACAGGGTGGCAGGTCGTTGTCTGCCGTGTGCTGTGGGTCTGAGTGACAGCTGGCACCCGTCAAACCGTGACTCACTTTTGTGTGACGCAGGTAACGGAACCGTTTTCCTCAGAACACAACCTTTTCTAATTCTCTTCCTGACAGGAGCCAGGTTGCACTGAAGAGCTGGAGGTTTTGACTTGCGAGGGGTGAACGGAGCAGGAGCCCAGGTGGGCGCTGGAGGGGTGGCTCCAAGGGGGCTGTTCATGGGAACCAGCTTGCAGAGGAAGTTCTGGGGGGTGAAGTCCTGGAGAGCTTGGTGGGAATATTTTTTCTGCTTCCAATTGAGGAAATTTCAACCCATCAAATCTGGCATGAGTTCAGTGCAAAACGTAACCGGCAGGAGAGGCAGTGCTGGGCAGGCTCGGCGTGCCACTCCTGATGGCCATCACCCGGCCATCCAGGGCTGGGAACCAGCTTGCAGAGGAAGTTCTGGGGGGTGAAGTCCTGGAGAGCTTGGTGGGAATATTTTTTCTGCTTCCAATTGAGGAAATTTCAACCCATCAAATCTGGCATGAGTTCAGTGCAAAACGTAACCGGCAGGAGAGGCAGTGCTGGGCAGGCTCGGCGTGCCACTCCTGATGGCCATCACCCGGCCATCCAGGGCGCGAGCAGATGTCTTAATCCCGCTCCCGCCCCT
>NW_010418338.1:11600-12786 GCF_000710305.1 Buceros rhinoceros silvestris | reverse complement strand
CTGCCATAAATTATAGAGCATTAGCAGAAAGCAAAGCAGGAAGGTAACGCAGAATGCCCTCCCCACTAACTTTGCTAATTAAACCACCTCTGAAGGCTTCCCAAACATCCCCATGTTATGGCAACACGAACAGCACGTTCCAGTGAAACCATTAAATCAATATTGCACAGATAAAATTCAAATGAGACCCTCATTACTCTGTAATAGTGCCGGAGCCACCGCGCCACACTGAGCCCCAACAAGGCTTTATTCACAGCCGGGGGATGGGTGCCTCGACATCCCTCATTAACCCCTGTGAAAGTGCCGACCGAGGACCGTGGACTGGTTTTTCCACTCGCTGAGACTTGTAATTGCTTCAGGTAAACATCTGATGGAGGGGCTGCGCGGAGGGCCACTTCCGGAAACCTCACCTGGCGGGGACCCTCCATGTACCCCCACGCCAAAGGGAGCAACCCCTTAGGATATCCTGGAGGAAGAGGGACCCCTCTGAGCCCAGGTCACTGCTCCTGGGACACCCGCTGGCACAGAGCAGATGGCAGCAGGTCTTCAGGCTGTGACATTACGGCGGGTGAAACAGGAATCGATTGCAAGAACGATACTCGTTGGGGAGGTTCACGCGCTCCCACGATAGAGTCAGGAAACACCTGGAGGATTCGGTGGCCTTTGCAAGAGCTGCTCTTTTCGTGGGGCATCTCCTTCCCGTCTTTAGCTAAAATAGCCTTTCAGAAACCAGGAGCAGCATCCTCCCTCTCAACCCTCCTGTCACTTCTGTCTTCCGCTGAACATTGATTTTTACAACACTCTTCATTTTTGCTGTGCTAGAGAAGATCCTGAGTGCTTATTTCTGTGGAGATGGTAAGAAAAGAGACAGGAGAGACGTCCGTGTGTCTGTGAGGTCAGACTGGTGAGCTGCTGGGAGTCCTCAGAAGAGGCTCCAGGCTGCAGTATCTGAGACACTTTAAATTCAAGACACTGATAGCTGAAAAAAACCAGGCTTCACGGTTATCTCCTCAACCCTGACGGAGACGAAGGAAGCCCCCGTGACCAGGCACACACCTCCCGAGGAGACCCGTGGTGGGGTGGCCAGTGAGCAGCCGTTCCCTGGGGATGGACGGGATTCCGATCAGGGAGTGCGGCCACCTTGGGAGCAGCCCCGGGCAGAGCCGAAGCTTTGCAGCACCGCACC
>NW_010418338.1:8887-11479 GCF_000710305.1 Buceros rhinoceros silvestris | reverse complement strand
AGGCCCGGGCAAGCCAGAGGTGTGCCAGCCCCCCCCCCAAGAGCAGCCAGCCCCCACGGAGCGAGCCTCGCTGAGCAGAATGCAGAATACAGCCCATCTGTGCGGCCCTCCTGGTGACCCGTTCCCTTCAGACCAGAGAAGCCCCGCACGGCACAGCCCCATCATCCCGGGGGACGCAGCCCCAGAGCACAGTGCTCCCTGCTACACGCTGCTTTCAGATCATCCCCCCCACCCTGAGATAAATGGTGCCACACGGACGAATCCCCCTCGGCGCACAGCGCTGCACATTCATCTTCTCCCCCGAGATACATCATCTGCAAAGCCGAGAGTCCCGGGTGAGCCAGCTGCAGCCTCTTCATGCTGTCCCTGTAGGACGTACAGACCCATAAAGGGAGTTTCCCGCTGCCGGTCCTAGAGAGGCACCCTGCCGAGGCCAGCGCAAGGGGTCTGGGGGTTAAGGCTGGGGCTGGTGCCAGCAAAGGGCTGCCCCAGCAACACCCTGCTGCAGATACTCAGCTTGCCCGGGGCAGGAGGAGCCCTGGCTCCCCCGGGCAATGCCACAAAGCCCATGGCAGTTTCATCGTTGTTGGCGGGCGATCGCGTTGCGCTGGTGGTGTTGGTGGCCATCACCTGCTGCCGTAGCTCCAATCAGCTCTCGGCCCCCAGGGCTTTTGCCCGTACACACACGGGAAGGCACATTTCCCCCCGAACTGTGACAGCTAAGAATCAAGAGACTATGGATATGTTATCTCCAGAAGAGAGATCACACTCAAAAGTGATATGTCACTACAGAATAATTTAATTCCAGCCCTGAATGCTGAATTTCACGGCCCAGTTTCTATTCTCGAGCCGTCCCTCTCCCTTGTACGGCTCCTTTTGGGAGGTACTGGAGGACAACAAGCTCGTTCCCTTCAGATCTCCCTGGGTAACATTCAGACGGGCACAATCGTTTGCGAGCAGCATCAACGATGCTCAAGTACAAACCGCGACATTTCCGAGTATCAAACGGGGAGCAGAGGGGAGTTGCTGAGATCAGGCTCCGCTCTGATCTAACTTGCATCTCTCCAGTTTAAAATCTTAATTGAAACGCTACTTGAAAGCCTCCTGCTCTCTTTGGAATGTGAGGAGGGGAGATAAACCCGAACGACCGCCCAGAATGCCAAAGTGAAAGGAAACTAAAGCGCTGATTTTTTCTGGAAATATCACGTTCTGAATGCAGGCACGAGCGTACCTTCCTGCTCCCCCTGCCTTGCCATAGCTGCCCTGCCGCTGCCTCCTTCCCGGGTCCGAGCAGAGGAGGGGGAGGAGGAGGGGAAGAAGTGAGGCTGCTGCATGTGTGCCAAGCTGGGATGTGAACGCTGCGGTTCCACTTGCCGTGATGGATATCGTGTCGTGATACCCCGATCCCCAAAGGCAAAGAACCAGTCGGAGCATCCTGCAGGGGGGTGGCCTCTCCCGTCCGTGATGCTGCTCTGTGTCCTTCCTGCTCCCTCCCAAGGCTTCTACATCCAGCTTAAACCAAAGCAGCCAAACGTGGAGAGCGAGAGGGTTTGGAGGACCCACCAGCCTCTGGCGAGTGTAAACACGGAGCACATCTATATTTAATATGGAGTAATCCCGTACCACGCCGCTCGGCCTCTCAGCAAACAGAGGCAGCAATTTGCTGAGCTCCTCCGAACGCTGCTCGCTTGCCCTCCTCTGATCCCTCGCACAGTTCATTTCATGAGAGCAGAAGAGGCTGCAGACGAGTATTGATCTGGGGGAGGATGAAGCTTCCAGGCATCATCTTCCATGGGTGCCTGGGAATAATCACGGCACAGCCTGTGGCACGCCCTGGCCAGGGGTATTTGTACCACGGCACAGTGACGCGCTCACCTTGAATCGCTCCCTCCACTCCACCCCTCCCGGGATGGGCTCCCGGAGCACCAGCACTGTCCCCAGGCTCTCCCCTCCGCCTGCACCAACCTTCTCCAAACCCCGCCGCCTGCCCAGGCGTTTCACATGGAGGAAGGGGAAAAAACCCAAAGCGGCCAGGAACTGATTAGCTGGTAATTACATTTTGCAACATCTGCTACTTGCTACCATTTGTTTTATTATTTCTGTTTTAAATTTTGGAATACGCTGAGTTTTTGCCGTCTGGCACCACCAAAGTGCCTTGGAAAATGTGACAAGCTCTCGCTCGGCAGCAGTGGCCGAGCTGGCATGGCGGGAGGCGGCGCAGCATGTCGGGTCTACACCAAGGACCGCCCCGGCGCAGCGCCAGCCCGCTGCTGGTTATGAGTTATTTTGGTGCTTTGGGTGCAGCAAAGTGTTTGTTCGTTTAGAGACGACAGAGCTCAAAAAACCCAAATGTTGAAGGTGTTAAAAGGAGGGAACTGAAAACCAGGGCTTTCATCTGAAGACGCAGCACAGTTTTGATAGGGCTGGGAGAAAAGCTCTTTTCTCAGGGGGATAATTATTTTTTTTCGCTTTGAGGAGGCCGGTTGGTTGGATCTTCACAGGCTTTCAGTGCTTCCCTCCCCACCTCCTCACACCTCCACTTCAACAAGGAAGAAGTCCCAAACAGCATCGTCTTGTCGATCACCACCCGTG
>NW_010418338.1:2168-8787 GCF_000710305.1 Buceros rhinoceros silvestris | reverse complement strand
GTTGTGAACGCCACCCCCGCCAAAGGAACCAGCCGGGACCTTTTCATTACAGCAACCCCTCGCCCGGCCGGGCGGGCTGCTCCCCGACCCAGGCAGCTGCAGCTCCTGAGCCGAGGAGCCGCCACACGATCGGTCTCCGGCCGAACACAGAGCCTCAGAGAGCCAGATTATCTTGCTCTAGGCACCGGCATTTAGAAGAAAATGCTTTTCTTTCATCCATCCAAGCAAATCTCTTCCCAGCACTCGTGAGCCTGATTGCTGCCAATTCCACTGCAAGAAGCGCAGCCATTTGGAGGGGAAGGCATTAGCAACTAGAAGATACTCATAACATTTCAAACAAGGCACTTTTTTCCCCCTTTTTTCCCTGCAACCCACCCCAGGCTGTGTCTGTATCAGTGCTGCGCTCTCTGTCCTTGGAGAAAATAGGTCTTTCTGTGTGGGAGCTCCATCCCTCGCAGTGCCCTGCCTGCACAGGAGGCAGTTTGTGCTGGGAGGGGTGAGCCCGGGGCAGCTGGGGCGCCAGATGTGTACACACACACGGAGGGAGCAGCGGAGGTACAGCACCTCCCCGCGGGGGCGCCCAGAAGCCCCGCTCCTCCTGGGAGGGGTGAGCCCGGGGCAGCTGGGGCGCCAGATGTGTACACACACACGGAGGGAGCAGCGGAGGTACAACACCTCCCCGCGGCTGCGCAGAGCCGCCGTCTTTCGGGGTGCGTATGGGCACCAGGCTGCAACCGTTCCCCACTGCTCCTCCTGTGCCTGGATATTGCCACACATATGTTATGAAAAATTACCCGCTGCTTGGAGAGCTCGCCGATACAATAAGCTCCACATCAACGTTAATGAAGCCCTGTCTCTCCTGCGAGAGAAAGCTAATGTAATAACAGCATTATAGTCGGCAAACAAATGCTTGAGACAATTTTTTTTAAGCACCAGACAGTAAACAGGACCTAAAATATCCTCATGAATTACAAGAGTCTAAAATCCTCTACTGAGAAATTAATTTAATAGCAGTAAATACCGGAGCAATCTCCCCCATGTGAAATGCCACTGCAACATTCAGTTAAAAACCTTCATTTAAGCAGCACGTGGGCACTTGCATGAGGCTGGAGATATATTTCATCACATAATGGTATTTGGGCAGCATGGGAGAGGCTAAACCTTCATCCCTCCTGAGCTGGCCCTGGGGCGAGGGATGCACCTTCCCCTGTGGAAGGAGCGGCGTAAAGGAGAGGGAGCTGCAGAGGAAGCAGAAAGAGGAAAAAATTGATAAAAAATTGGGAAGAGACTGCAGATTTAGGGCGTTTCTCACAATTTATCCTCTCGGCCACAAAACACGTGGCTGCTCAGCCCCAACAGCCACCTGGCCGCAGAGGAAGGGGAGAGGGGCGCTGGGGTGGGTCAGCCCCACTGGTGTTTGGGCGAGGTTTCGTACCCCCGAGGGGCCTTGTCCCCGAGAAGCGGCATCTGCCGAGATCACCGACCGGCGCCTGCGCTCTCCGGCCGTAATGAGATCGGGGAGAGGACGGCAGCGCGGCACGCCAGCCTTCGAGGAGGAAAGGGGCTTTGAGAAGAACTATGGTAATCAGAGTTGCCTTCTCCCCGCATCTGTTCGGCTGTTTTTCTGGGCAAAATTAATAGGTCTAAGGAAAGATCTGATGGTAATGACAATCTGGTCTGCACAGCGGGAGATTTTATAAAGGAGCTGAACTGTGGCTCATTGAAAACACTTAAAGTAATTAGTTACAGGGCCACTCTCTTTCTTTTCTTTTTAATAGCAATAATGGTTATTAATGTTTACAAATTACAGCAACTCACTGGAAATGAAAGGACGGCCACAGCGGTTACGCAGGGAAAGCGGCCGCTCCAAAATTCAGCCTCCGCGCTCCCTTGGAGACAGGTTTTCTCTCCCCCGGCTCAAGCACCCACTGGAAACAGCCTCTTCCAGTGAGGCCGTGGACACGCCGAGCCCAAGTGCTCGCCAATACAAGTCGGTTCTGAGTCTAAAGCGGGGGCCTGGCACTGGGGAGCGACGGTGCAGCAGGGAGGCACTGCGGCCTCACCTGCGAGACGCCCGGGAAAGGCGAGGGGAGACTCGCTCCTCAATAAATGGGTAGGAGAAGCTCAAATCAATGAGAACTTCAGGAAAGAGGAAAGATAATTAAAATATAAATAGACATGTTGTTTCAAAGATTTATGGCAAGCGCCCGACTCAGCCTGAAGATTAATCAGGGAAGTATAATTATGTCTTTGCACAAAAATATTATTATTACATCCCCTCCCCACCCCAAACAGCGGAGGAAGGAGGCAGCCAATGCTGCCAAACCCTGCGGGGACCACGTTGTGTGGGGGCTGAGCAGCTTTGCTCAGCCTCGTGGGTTCCACAGCACCTTCCCTGGTTTTCCCTGGAGATCCCTCCCCCAGACTGCACTCTTTCGTTCCTGGAAGTTGCTGGTCCGCTAACGCTACACAGCGTGCAGAGAAAAGAGGAGCCATGTCCCCGGCCCTTGCCCACCAGCCCCGGCTCTCTGTCCTGGATGACTGGGGCAGGGAAACTAACCCGGACTCGTTTTCACTGGGGACTTGGTTCAGAAAATCAGCAGCTCAGTGGCTGGGGCGCGTGGGGAGGCTGTGCTGCTGACAAGCACCTCGCTCTCCGGCAATAAAACCCTCACAGCCTCTCCCAGAAGGAAAAGCTGTGGATTCTCATGCTTGAATCGGTCCCAGAACAGACAAAGACTTTCCTTCTGTTTCTTTTTAATTAACCTCTTTCTGTTCCCAAGAGAAAAAACTGCTTTTATCCTTGTCTGTTTGACACCGCTCTAATTTCATCACTTGCTGAAAATAGCCTGGACGCATCCCAGCGAAGGAAATATTGCGGCCGAGACTGGTGGGGCTGCCTGGTGTCAAAGCGGCTCATCAGTCCCCATTACCGACCCATTTCCCATCACTTAGTGACACCGCCAAGCCAACTGTCTGGACTGAGGTGGGACAGGCGAGGGCCAAGTTCAGCTTCAGAAAAGTCCTCGTGTTTGCAGAGTGCTCAATTTTGCCCCATTTCTGCTGCACGGGGCTATGGCAACATGCGGTGCTGGTGCAACATCTATATTTAAGGTCATTTCCCCCGCCGCGTGAACAGTCTGGAGCCTGAGACAGCAGCTTGGGCAGGATCTGAACCCAGGCGCAGATGACTTGGTTGAGGAGCAGGGCTGGGTTCCTCACTGTTTGTTTACGTATGATTCAGCAGCACCATAAATAACTGCTGCCGAGGAGCGCTTTGCCATGGGCGTTCGCATGGAGCTGAGGCAGATCTTCACCGAATCCCCCCCGCCACCGGCGGGTCCCCTCCAGCTCTGGCTCCTCTCACACCCCACCTCCCGGCTGCATAATTTGGAGTTGGAAGCACTTCCACGGCGCTTTGGACCCGGGTTAGAGCAGCCTGGGAGGAAGGATGTTAACAAGGGGGTCAGTCAGGGCAGGGCAGGTAAGCAGAGCGCCTGGCGCGTTGCCATGGAGTTCATCGAGTTAGACACCGAGCCCGGGAAGCGACTAAATGAGCCGACCCCGCCAGCCCTGCTGCGCCCGCCCGGAGCGGGGACGCACTGGGAGACCCCAGTGTGCCAGGGTTTCCTCGCTTCCCTGTCCCTCCTCGCGCCTCCAGGGCCATTCCTGGGGAGGGAAGTGTTATCCCAACAGGGAGACGTTTGTCCACTCTCCTCCTTTTCTTTTAGCCCCTGCAGACTCTCCAAGGACATTGCAAGGCATAATTACGGCACTAAATATTATTGCTGGAGCTTGTATGACCAGCTCATCATCCTGCAGGTGCTGCTCAGTGAAGCTTCTCCATAACCCCATTACACCTCGGGACGGAGGGGAGGAGGTGGGAGGTAGATGTAGCACCAGCAGCCTCGTGTGCCTCCCCAGAAAGGGATCAAGCGGCCAGGCCAAGGCGAGAGATTGATCTGTGGGAAATCACGTGTGTGTGTGCGTGTGTCAAACCATGCGTGACGAGCGCAGAGATTTGTTTGACATCTCTTTCCACGCAAGGTCAAGTTGTACTTGGCGGCTGCTGACTCAGGCAGTCAGGATGCTGCCAAGCTCTCCTCCCGGCAGGGTGGGGTGCTGTCCCTGCACACCCGTTATCGCGCCCAGAGACCAAAGACATGAGGTTTCTTTCCCCCCGCTGCCGATTCCAGCGGTGTGCCATGGCCCCGGCTGCATCCCACGGGCCGGGTGCCCGGCAGCAGCAATGCGGGGGTACCTCCTTCGGCCGGCACGCCTCTCCTCCCCACACCTTTCAGTGCTCCCCCCATCACTTATTCACGCAGCAGAGTTTGCTCGGAGTTGGGGGAGTTTTCTGTACAGAGCCCTTCGGAATAAGACATCAGAGAGCTGTTTGCCAAGTGGAAACATAAAAGGAGGAAATACTGTGCAGGTGGCAAAGATCTTCACAGCCTCAAAGTCGTTCCCCGTTAGTGGTTCCTTCCACCAAGAGGGTCTTGCTGCCCTGGGCAGCTCACAGGAGACACTGGCCCTGGGTCGCTTGTTTACACGGTCCAAGGCCCCAAGGGAGCTCTCCATCATGAGGCAGAGCACGTTCTCCGCTCGTCGTGTGTGCCAGCTGGGAGATGGGTCTCTGCTCTCCACGTTATTTACTCTTTATAGACAAAGCTGTGACCCTGGACTCCTTTCTAAAGCTTATCCATCATGTACTTCTCTCCTCTCCCGCTCATCATCCAGCTGAGGGGAGGAGGGAGAGGCAGGATCTATTCTGCAGCCTCAGCACCAGGGAAGCTGGGATCCCTCCCTGCCCTCCTTGGCGCTGGCGTGGCTGACCCAGCCTCGAACTGCCCCAGCCTCGAACTGCCCCTTTGACATTCACCGAGCCAGACCTTCATGGGAACACACCCACGCCTGGGCGCGCGGGTGGCGGCCCCAGCCTCAACCTGCCCCAGCCTCGAACTGCCCCTTTGACATTCACCGAGCCAGACCTTCATGGGAACACACCCACGCGTGTGCCTCTGCAAAACGCTGGGACTGAGCAAGCAGGGAGTGGTGGGAATCTTTGCACGGGAATCAGAAAGATCACGCTGCCACCGTGCTCCGAGCTAAGCCAGAGAGCCTTGAGCGCAGCACAGCGAGCGCTTTGTCTAGTGTCTCTGGAGAGAGAACAGGTAAAATAGCCGAGGTCAGGGATGAGGCCACGATTCCCATGGCTTCAGAGAGCTGAGACTATCCCTACGAGAGGTGAGAGTGATTTTCCCCAATCAGACTAGCGATGCCAGCTCCGCTCCTCTCCTCTCGGCTGGAAAAAGAGGACGCAGAAAGATTTTTTCCCCTCTTTTTTTCAGTGACTGCCCACTTCCCTGTCATCCCTGGGCGTCTGGCAATCGCGTTGTGCCTCAGCAGCCCGATGGCACAGCAGAGACCCCCCAGCCCCGTGTGAATGCGTATATACAAATGCACACACACGTAGATCAATACGGACCGGCTGTACGACAGCCAGGTCGACACCGAAGGCCAGGGGCAGCACCCCTCGACACACACTGGGACACAAGCACATGGGGTGGCAGCGAAGGGGCTGCCATGCGCTGGCATCACCCCGCCGTAGCCCAGTGTTAGCTTCCGGCCACGCTCAGCTACCGCCGCCTTCTCCTCCTCCATCTCCAGGTGCACCTCGGAGCTGCTACGAGGAAAGGGATGCTCCAGGCTACCGCGGCAGGTTTCTGCTTTGTTTGGCTGCTGCTTCTCCACACACAAGGATGTTGGAAAACAAAGTTAGATATAAAATGCCCTAAATTATTTGAAGAAGAAAAAGGCCTTGGTGCGTGCCAGGCAGGCTTTAGGGGAGCAAGGGGGAGAGGCAGCCAAAAAGCGACTGCCGAGCATATTAAAGAATGGCATTATCGAGTGGAACAGACACGACATGTATATAATGCATAAGTAGTGTTTGCCGCTTCTCCAAACAACTCGTAGATCACCGGGACACGAGCTCCCAGGAAGAGCAAAGAAGAAAAGGGAGAGGAACGCCTGATAGCATCAGGAGAGACGTGCCTGCTGCCGAGCGACGGAGCCAGCCTTATCGCCGCCGGGGATCTGGACGGGGCTTGGCCATGCCTCTGCGCTCAGGGACAGCTGAAGGGACCCGCACACAGGAACCGAAGGGCTCGCCCGAGCTCTGTGCCACCTGCCGGCACGGTCGTCCCTGGCCCCAGCCAGCGCTTTTTAATATGTGGTGCCAGCAGCGGCGCTGACCCTGACAACCAACGGGGCCCGAGATCTGCCGGAAGAGTGACCTTCAGCCGCCATGACGAGCTGCTTTTAAGGGCTCCCGGGCCCAAGGAAGGTTCATCGGCTTTCTCATCCAGCATGTTAAAAGGGTCTTTCTGCTACAAACCAGCAGTCTAAATGAGGCCCCGCTCTCAGCTTTGGGTAACGCGTTAGACTCAGGGCGCAGGGCAGGGATTAACCAGCGGCGTATAAACCGCTCATCGTTCACAAACAGGGCGAGACGCACGTTCTCTCACGGTTAGCGATGGCAGGCCATGACGAAGCCAGCAGAGACACAGCAGCGGGATCACACACAGACTGGTGGGCTGCACGGGGGCCCCCCCTTCCC
>NW_010418338.1:1346-2122 GCF_000710305.1 Buceros rhinoceros silvestris | reverse complement strand
GCCAGTGCGAAGCCGGCAGAGACACAGCAGCTGGATCACACACAGACTGGTGGGCTGAACGGGGTCCCCTCCTTCCCGCCCTCCAGCTGTTCCAGAGAAGCTGCTGTTTGCAGCTGCTGCTGCTCAGAGGACAGGCCAGACCTGCTCTGCGTGTGCTGACAGCCCTGACATCTGTCCTGCTCCTTCGACCTTCACCGGGGTCCTCTGTCCTCCTCGCAGACTGGCAAAACCCTCTCTGATGAAAAGCCCGACTTGGGTGACATTCGTCTCTCGCCTCCTAAATAGGTTTGTCAGCCCTGTGACAGCCACGACAGCTCCTGACTCCCACCCACCACGTCCTGGAGAGCATGACAACAGCTCAGGGCAGAAACCCACAAGCCAACTCGGAGCCAGGAACCTTTCCCCTGTGCTACTCTTGTGACAGAGAAGAGGAAAAAGGAGATGGGAAAGGTCATATCAGCAAGATCGAGCAGGAAAATGAGAGTGTTATTATCTGTGGGGTTAAATAGCTGTTCGCAGACCTCCTGGGCTTCCCAAGCACCTCTGATGAGAGGTGACCAGAGAGGCGAGGTCCCCTCAGAGGCGGCCGCCTCGGCTCATGCTGCTCTGGAACTCGCTGGCACCACCCGCTCCTCTCCCACAAGGACGCTGCGGGAAGCAGAGCCTTGAAGCGCTCCTGCCATGGAGAAATCTGTCACTTTAATTACCCCCTTGCACTCTATTTATCTCCGTGAAAGGTCCCGTGTTCCTTCGCCACTGACTGGCAGGGGTAGCAA
>NW_010418338.1:698-1307 GCF_000710305.1 Buceros rhinoceros silvestris | reverse complement strand
GACAAACCTGTCACTTTAATTACCCCCTTGCACTCTATTTATCTCCGTGAAAGGTCCCGTGTTCCTTCGCCACTGACTGGCAGGGTTAGCAAAAAGGAGCCGGAATGATGTATGTTTATTTATTTATTTCAACAAAAAACAGAGCCTCCCCCCACCCTGAGCTTTTCCGTGGCTCGTGAGCTCAAAGACTGTGCTCCCCACCCACGGACAGGGGAGCAAACAGGTGTTCTGGTTTCCAGCTGCTACAGGGCTCCTGCCCGGCCAGTAGCTCCAGCCTCCTCAGGGCGAGGGCAAGAGCTGAGGAGGCAGCTCGAGCATTGGGCAGATCACTGCCCTGGTTTTGCTGCCGCTTGGAAGGTGTCTGGGCACAGGTCCCACCACCTGATGGCTTGGGAAGGATGGGGGGAAGGTGAGGGAGCCAGCCCGGCAACAACAGCCGCACAGCCTCAGCAGCAGCTGCTACACGCTGGGTACCAATGGGGGCTCCACGTGCTGAAATGCAACTGTCAGCTGCACCTTTTTGCAATGAGAACCAACTGCCAGCACTACGCAGCCGCCAGCCCCCTCCACCGACACATGGCAGATGGAGGGTGGTGCTCTGGTGAACAC
>NW_010418338.1:0-529 GCF_000710305.1 Buceros rhinoceros silvestris | reverse complement strand
AGGAATGCCAGCAATGCAGGGAGCGAGAACACCATCTCCCATGCTTTGGGAGTCCAGGGACTTCCCTGGTGTTCGCGGGGGAGCGAGGCTGCTCTCACGACTGGACATAGGCAACCTGAGACGCGGTTATGGCTCTTCTCACGGAGAGGGAACATCGCAGGGGACTGCTCCAGGAGCCAGCCAGGAGCAAAGGCGAGGGGGGCAGTGGGTCTGGCAACCAGCACCAGGGCAAGCTCTCTGCCCGCTTTGCAGAGGAGAGAGGGAGCAAAGAGGAGCAACGTGCGGAGAAGCCAGGTGAGGAGAGGCAGAGAGGGCAGGGAGGGCAGCGCGGCTCTTTTCCCCGGCCCCGAGCACTGCTGGCTGTGGCAGGCGAGAAGCACTTTCTGCTGTGACAGGGTTTTTTCTGTGATTGACCCCAATTACAAGAGTCAGCCCGCACGGGCTGAGTGCGTCACTCGTGTCAGCCGGGCAGCTGCTCAGCGCCTGGGAACTCAGCTACCCAAAGCACACGGAATGAAGGGCCGTACCT
>NW_010418337.1:0-413 GCF_000710305.1 Buceros rhinoceros silvestris | reverse complement strand
GGAGCGGGGAGTGAGCGAGGGAGCTGGTGCAGAAATGAAGGGGGGGGTCGGGGCGTGCAAGTGCACGAGGCAGCCGGAGCGCGCACAGGGGCTGCTCGTGCGTGGGAGTTACACGGGCACGGCGGTGTTTGCACGGGCACGGTGACATTTTGCACGTGCACAGTGGTGTTTCACACATGCACGGTGGCCTTTGCACGTGCACAGTGGTGTTTCACACGTGCACGGTGGCTTTTGCACGTGCACGGTGGCGTTTCACACATGCACGGTGGCTTTTGCACAGGCACGGTGGCTTTTTGCACGTGTACAATGACATTAGCACGTTCACAGCAGCATTTGCACGTGCACGGTGGCATCTCACACGTGCACAGTGGCTTTTGCGCGTGCACGGTGACATCTCACGTGCGCGGTGGCTT
>NW_010418336.1:23032-23361 GCF_000710305.1 Buceros rhinoceros silvestris | reverse complement strand
AGTGGCTGGCCCAGCCCTAACCCATGACATGGATCGATGCACAAAAATTTACTCCTACGGTTGTAGGCCAAGCATTCCAAAGCTGCTAAAAATGAAAATGTTAGTTGACTGTGTTGTCTTAATTCATTATGCATATGCATAGGCTTTATGATTGTTTTATTATATTGTACTGTGTGCCCTATAGGAGGACTCCAATCAATTCTGTATCCACTCTGGGGAAGGTTGATTATAAAGCCCTCTTCAACATCTTTATCAATGATCTGGATGAGAGGATTGAGTGCACCCTCAGCAAGTTTGCAGATGACACTAAATTGGGAGGTAGTGTTGAT
>NW_010418336.1:4327-22670 GCF_000710305.1 Buceros rhinoceros silvestris | reverse complement strand
ACCTCGAATACTGTATCCACTTTTGATCCCCTCACTTCAAGAAGGATGTTGAGCTGCTGGAGCATGTCCAGAGAAAGGCAATGAAACTAGTTTCATTGAAGGGTTTAGAGAACTTGTCTTATGAGGAGCGGCTGAGGGAACTGGGGAATGTTAAGTCTGAAGAAAAAGAGGCTCAGGGGAGACTTTATCATGCTTTACTTGATCAGCGGTTGTAGTGAGGTGAGTGTTGGTCTCTTCTCCCAAGTAACAAGTGAAAGGACAAGATAAAACGTCCTCAAGTTTTGCCAGGGGAGGTTTAGATTGTATATGAGGAAATATTTCTTCCCTGGAAAGTTTATCAATCATTGGAACAGGCTGCCCAGGGAAGTGGATGAGTCACCATCCCTGTAGACATGGTTTAGTGGTGGATTTGGCAGTGTTAGGTTAACAGTTGGACTTGATGATCTTAAAGGTTTTTTCCAACCTAAATGATTCTATGATTTTATGAAGATACTGGCATATGTTCAAACTCAGGTGGGCTTTTCTAGGACTGTGTAATATGATGTTTGGCAGGCAGTCTGTATTCATGCAAGACCAACTGATTAGAAGGCTGGATGTTTTTTAGAGAGGAGTTCAGAAGTAGTCTTACCACACCTCAACTTAAGCATGTAGTTTGCCACATTTGCCATTACTGGGACTCTACATCAGAGCAAGGGATTATATATTAGTAAATACTCATTGCTGTAAGATGCTCCTAGTGGAAATGGAATTTAAAAGTGATCATTCCTCAGTGTTTAGGCAAGAGTTACATAAGGGTGCCTGTTAAAACCTGTGATGGCAAAGATTAAATATAACATTCGCTGTGTAGAGGATGAAAGCGAACGTATGCCACAGTTGACATCTCTAGGAAATAAATAATTTACATGAGTGGAAATAATGAATCCAGAAGGTTAGTATGAAAAGCAATCAGTATATCCTTATAAGCTGGAAATTTAATTTAATCAGTATGTTTTACACCTTTTGGATATACCATGGATATACTATGAAGCAGTTTCTCAGACTTGAAAGGCCAGATTTTTTATTTTGTGACCATTTGAATACTACAGGTTCCTAAAATTCCTCTAAAAGACAGGCAATTTGTTCTTACATTTTCTAATGTTTATTCACTTCAAAGGATTTTCTTAACATTGAAAATCATAGGTCATTGCTCTTGCTTGCTGTATTAAATTTTTGTTTGAAGTGTCCACTTCAGCTGAAGGAACAAATTTTCTTGTCTGAATTATTTCTGGGAAAAAACAGTTAGTGCACTCCAGTCGTTCTTTCACCCTTTAATGAGTCTTGCAGTTTTAGAAGAATAGACAAAACCAGTGTCTGTACATGCCTCTCCAGCGGAGCTCTGTGCTGAACCCTCACATTTTTTTTACATTGAGGAAGTCTCAGATGACACCGTTCCTCCTCTCAGTATGGCACCACTGCATATCTCTCTTCAAGTACAAGCGCTGAAGGAAGCCTAGCAGTAGGTCTTCGACCTTGCACCGCAACTGAAGGAAGCTTTCTCTGAGAATATGAAACACAGAGTACCTGATATAAAAACCATCTCCATCTTAGGGCCTCAATGTGACATTAAGTTCATTTGCAAGAGATGTGCAATGACCATTTACATTTAGTTAAAGATACTTTGCTGATTTCCTGTTCTAGG
Organism: Buceros rhinoceros silvestris; assembly: GCF_000710305.1. Classification (NCBI taxonomy): domain Eukaryota; kingdom Metazoa; phylum Chordata; class Aves; order Bucerotiformes; family Bucerotidae; genus Buceros; species Buceros rhinoceros. The sequence goes on along the minus strand of NW_010418336.1, from coordinate 20,992 downwards.
CTCAGCACAAAAGCTAACATTCTCTGAATTAGATCTAAATCAGAAATACAAAATACAGACACACCTTAATTTTGCTCACTCTCAAAGACCCTTTCCTGGCATGATCACGTCACATCTCTAGTTCCCACTCACCAGATTTCTCAGTGTAAGGTACAGCCTCCTCCAGAAGAAACTCTAGCCATGTTCAAGAATTGTTGAGCAAGCTTATTTCCAAATTAATGAACGCCTGGCTTTTTACAGCCTCCTAAAAGCCACTTTCTGAATTCAGGCCCCATGGCATATCACAGCCCAATTGTGCAACAATTTAACAGAAATGCTCTTCTGTGTAGTTTTTAGAGAGAAAAGCTAGCATTCAGTCAGTTTGCCTAAAAAGACTTTTAGATATTAAGCAACATTTCTTATTCCACTTTACTATACTTTTGCCTGAAAGATGTATATTTTTGCAGAATTCTAGTTTGTCTTTTGCCTGTGTGATTGTATTCTTTCAAGATGTCATCCTAAAGTTAGGAGAGCTGTCACTGCTGGTTAGCAACTATTCTGCTTTCAGGAAGATTTGGAATACATTGCAGACCAATTTTTTTATCCTTTCCATGGTTCTAAATCTAAATATCATTAAATTCAAAGATATCATTCAGGGTGTAACAGAACTTAGCTCACTTAGTTTGAAAAACAAAATAAGGAAGATTTTTTTAAAAAAATCCACAAACAACATTAATTTTCCTATGCAATTATATAAAAAAATCTGTGTATGAACACAGATACCTCTGAAGAGAAACTAATTAGCATTACATTTCTTAACTACTTTGACAGAATTAGAAGAGATTAGTTAAAGTTCGTCCCTCTTTTTCTGCCTGTCACTTCCTGCCTTCCTACAAAGTGATTAAGTGAATATTTATTTATTTATTTTGGTTTTACTCGTTTTGCTTAATATTACTTTTTGAACAGAAAAGTGGATGAGTGTGACAGAGGCTGGTTCAGTTTATTAATGTTCCTGAAATTGTGATGTCTGTGGTGCTGGGTACCTGTCTTATTCCACATTTCATCAAACTTCCAATTTTGTGCATGAAGTTATTTTGGCTTCTTCTTGCTATGTACCAGGAACAGCATTTTAGCGCAGTAGGTGGAACAACGATGTTATTAACACAGGCACTAATTTAGACAAGCTCAGTTTGATATTGAAAATTTCACTTGGAAACGGTACGCATTCAAAACTCCACTTGATTTTTGACAGAGTGAAGTTATTCACAGCACTGGTTCTGGTCTTTGAGATGCTGATGGATATCTTGCCAAGGAAGATCATACATTTTTGGCATTTCACCATCTTTAAATATCATGGTATTGTTTTGAAAGTCATCAAGGAGACAAGATTTTGCCATTGTGAAATGCATCTCCTAACTTCACAGTTCTGAGCCATTTGCTCATTTTTTTTATACCAACGTTAGCTATGTTCTACTACTACTAGCATACTTCCATTATGCTAACATATGTCTGCCTTTTGTAGCAGAAATTAATATTAAATTCCAGAAATCGTATTTGCTTATCAACCTTCCCAGTATATATAGTTACATGGATACATGTATATGTGTATTACCCCTGTGGATCATCAGAACTAGAGCACAACAATGCAGTAATTTATGTACAGTTTTCCATAAAATCTGGTAGATAGAATGACTGCAATAAATACCTGATTTTGTTAGTCTATTTCATACTATAATAAAATAAAAGATGTACTTATGTCACAACTTTGAGTGTCTGGTCAGCACTCAAAACACCATTAAGAAGAATGAATCTGATCCTGCTTCCATCTATATTCTTAAACAAAGGTATATTGAAAACATACTTTGTAACACTGATGCGCTGTAATAGTTCAGCCTCCGTGATGAGTATTTGCATATGTAGTTTGGCAAATAGCTCATGAGAATGCTCTTTCTATTTCAGGTTTGTTCTCTAAGTTTTTGCTTACTGATTTTTATATACGACATCTGTTCTGCAAGATAAGCTGCATAGAAAACATCTTTCCTTTTTCCCAGTAAAACTGAAGGATTTTTGTGCCAAAATATGGAAGCCAGTGAAGAGACATGCATTTCTAGCTGAAGCTGCGAAGGCAGCGGTTTTGTCCCTTCGCAAACACAGAACTGTCTTTGCTCAGTTAATCTCCCTGCAAATCAATTACACCATATTGGTCAGGAAAATAATAGCTCTGTTGTGGGAGTCAATGCTGGTTTTGGTATAAAGCAATCTTGAGAAGAAAGGGCCCCTTGAGATTCAGTAGATATCTAAAACTGCCTTGTCATCTTTGAGAGCCCAGTTCTAAGTATAAGAAATTGTATTTGGCATCAGTAAAGACAGAAATCTCTGCTGAAGTAGGTGACTAAATGTTAAATAATGTATCGCTGAAGTTGTATCACAGAGTAAGGTGAGTTAAAAAGGCTAGTGATGATCAATTTATGGATTTTAAACTTCTAAACTGTAGTTTCAGTTTCTTTGTATTTAAAGTATATAGACCTACACCAGTGAAAATTATGTAGTGCTTTGATTTATCTTCTTGGGTAACTGAAAAGGGACCACTTATGTTATGAAATACTAACTAGGAATGAACTTTAAGGAAGCTATCCATTAAATTCAAATAAGCAATATAATATATTAAACAGTGGTTAAGACTTCAAAAGGATCTTAGTAAAATAGTTTCACTCTCCATCTTTCTTTGATGCAATAATTTGCACTTGTCAATGTCACACCTATTTAGGTATTTCCAGGATCAATATCTTAATTTAATTTTTCTTTTCACTTTGCTAAACTGAAGAATTTGTGTAAAACTGCATCAGTACTGGTTCTTTTAAATGTGGTTGCAGTATTGCCAGTTTTAGTGTCTCAATCTGATTCTAAAATCACACTTAGACCTTCTAAATAATGTATCTAGAGTAGGCAATATTATGAAATTATCACAAATCACCAAATATTTTCATTATTGCATTGCTTAGGTCTAAAAAGCTAAAATTAGCTCTAAGGATTCTAGATACTCATATGTTTATAAACGTTTATTTTGCGCCAATGATTCCTCCATTGATAGTAAATAGCTGTATAGCAATTTCTTTGAAGAATGCAAATGTTGACTGAGAAAACAGTGCTGTGCTATAAGCACAGACAATATTACGTTATTAGCAAGACATAGGTATAGGTTCTGCCTACACTACTACGTTCAGAGCAATCTATATTTGACTATATCTGGTTTAAAGCTTGCAAAGCTGTAGTGAAACACCTGGCACTAAGTTTCAGCATAAGAATGAATTCTATTTAGAGGAAGCTTTTAAATGTAGGATGCATCAGCAAAGGCTGCTGTGCCAGCATCTGATTTCAGAATGCTTCATATATCTGGATACTACAGTGTGTGCTCAGGCAGACATATAAGATGCCAAGAAGGCAGGCTATGAAACTTTTAAGAAAGAGTACAGTACTTCTAGGAGACAGGAACCAAACAGCTTTCAAAACTGGGCCATCCCACTATAGATACTTCTTATTTCAATAGTCAGTATAAGATTTTTCTAATGTTTTGTAAGAGTCTGTTGAATTTAAGGGCTGGATAAATGCATTACACTTTTTGGAGACTATTTTTATTAGTTTTTTTTTACTTCATAGTGAGATCTAGCAAAAGGAAAAACACCATTTTGTAATACTTAATATTAATGAACATGTTAATGCAAGCCAGGCATACTTGGTGATACACCAGGTAGGCTACTGACGCGATTAAAAAGAAGCGTGTGGACTGTTTCATCCATTCAGAATTTTGCACAGAATTTCTTCAAGTGTTGGATTAGCCATCCAAAGGAATTGAAAGCTGCATTATATGCATTCCTAGCACGTGAATCCTAGGTGATTTATTTAGTGCAACCTCATACAGGTATGTTCTGGTTTGAGTTAGAGCATAACTCATTCTGTTCAGTGATTTCACTTTCCAACTCAGTCTCTCCTCAGTGACGGCGCTTTCTGAAGTTAACGGTGTATTTCTGCAGACAGTGTCTGCTTCTAGCAGTGATAACACTTGATGTTTGCAGTCACTGCCAGGGACTGGTTTGCAGAAAGGCTCTGGCTTGTACTTGCTTCTGTGCAGACCAAGGTCACTGCTAAATCCTGTGTGTGTGCCACAGTGGGGGTGCAGTGAGTGAGAGGCTGCACCTGCGGGGAGGAGCAGACAGGACAGGTGACCCTACACTGACCAGCAAGGTGTTCCATCCCATAGACATCATATTGGGTATAAACCTGAGGGGTCACAAGAGTCAACCTCTCTTTTTCATTGACCGGTTATAAAGGAGGACTCTGTCCATTCTGCCTTTGATTCCCATCTGCACATTCCTGAATCCAGTTCCAGAATCCAGCTCCTGCTGCTGGTTTCTACCTGCTGCTTAGCCCAGCCTGGGCCTTCCCCAGTGTCTGCTCACAGCATCAGTGGTGATGGGGATGTGATTGCCAGCAGAGGGTTGGGTTTGGTGTTGGTTTTTTATATATTTGTACATATATGTCATTTTATTGTGATTATTTTCATTAAAGCAGTTTTAGTTTTTCAATCCATAAGTCTCTCTCCCTTATTCCCTTCTCTTCTCCTTTGCAAACCGAGAGGGGTTAATGAAGAGCATCTGTCATTTGTCTAGTAGCTGGTGCAGCCCTAACCAATGACAAGGTGACAGATTATGTCTGTAACTCTGACTTCAGTTTTTAATTGTGATAATCTTGTGTGCTGAGTGCACTGCGTGCCCTTTAAGTATTTCATTTGGCTTCTGAAGAAATCTCCTTAATCTGTTTTCCGATTGTTTTATTGGTTGTGCTAGAAAATGTATATTAAGGAAAATCTTCGTTTTGAGTGTTGCTCCTGACAGTGCTTTTTGAACTTTTTTTGAAATAACGAGGGTGGCATAACAGCACCCACCTAATTCAGTAGCAGATGTATATACAGCTGTTTGGAAGCTGCGCCGGTTGTAGCCTTCCTTTTCCATGTAAAGAACACAAAGTTTATCATTAATAATTCTTCTCCATGATATGTCACTGTACTGTGCAAGTCCCTCTTACCAAGAATTAATGTTCACGTCACCCCACTTTACAGGTGGAGAGGCAGAACAAAGTGGGACTCAAGACTGAATTTGTTGTGGCAAATTTGTGGCAGTGTGTGCTCAGCAGCTTATCAAAGAGCCATACAGGCTTCTGCTGTTTTAAATGAGAGAATGTTTTCATTGTGCTTTTTTTCCTGGGTTTGAAGGTAGGACTTAAATGTTAGTCCTGCTAGTACTTAGACACCAAGCCCTGAAAGTGCTGCTCGTAGGCATTTATACATTCTGGGAACTTCCATTTGTGTGACACATGAGCATCATTTTTTGAAATTTAATTCTGGTCCAGGAGGTGACTTAACTTTCAGTTAATCTCCTAGCTTTCAGCTTGGAAGGCATAAGTAGTAAATCCTGTCACAGAGCAGATCTCCTCCCCAGTAAGATATGAGAAATCTTATTCAGACAAATAAACTAGATAAGCAGGTCAGCCTCTAATAATTGAAGAGACTGATGTACTTAGAGGCCTAAAAGTAACACAGAATTATAATCACAAGCTATTTGCTGTTTGGATAGAGCTGGGTTTATAGCTGAATATTTTTTGCATACGACTACAGTGAATCTTCAAAGTTTTTTAGGTGTGGGTGTGCTGTTTTAAGTTCTTTAGAGGTCTGACATGAAAGGCAGCTGAAACTTTCTTAAGGTTTGTTCATAAATAGTAAATACCATTCCAGTTGGAACTCTTTGAATCTCATGGTATGGGGAACAGAGGGTCAGTGTTGTACTTTTACAGTTCATAAGATGTGTAGGACTCATAAAAATGAGGAGCACATTTGTCTTATCTTAATTATTTGAAGCTGCTCAATTTTCTGTTAAAAATTGTCATGGAAGTAGAAAATATCTAGAAGTAAAGCAAATCTGGGGTTTTATACAATAAAATAGATACTAGATAAGTATTGCTCTGGATTTACACATAAACTTTCAATGTAAGGAGATGATATATTTGCTTATCCTGAAATTACTCTTATACAAACCTTGTATTTAGAGGTTAAAGCCTGATTAATAAAGAATGTTAGATTCTTGATTCCTCTTAGGTGCTTATTCCCTCCTGCAATCAGTATGTCTGATGCAAGCAAATGTGGGCTCACTCTACCTGTACTCTAAGCTACTTATTAGCATGGTAGAGCGCCCAAGTTAATATATTCTGCCTACGCAGCTTTTGGTTCAGTTCAGAGCTGATTCTCATTTAGTTAAATATAGGCAAGGGGAGCCAGCACTCTCCCAAAATAACATTGATGTATCCTGTAGCAAGCACTTAACGACCTCTGAGAAGAGGTTCCTAAATTACAGTGTGTAAACCGTTAGCACAGAGGTTTGTTCAAAGCAGTCAGTGCACCTTTCTTGAGCAATAGAAATCCTCCTGTATAGTGCCTAGCCCAGAGCTAGAAGAAATTGCTGCTACAGCTGCAGGTATTGGAATCCTTACCTCTAAGAGTGTGTGGGAGTCTTCTCATCAGTCATTTTGAGCTGTACATGGTTCCTTTCTTCTGAAGATGCACTTTGTGTTTGAGCACAGTGATGTTCATTAATGTAGCAGAAAATTCAAGTACTGAAATAAACTTCTAAGCCTTTATGACAGTTCAGTTAGTGACAGATTTTGTGATTTGCTTTTCTTTTGAAATGAATGACCAGAAGAGGACCAATACAATGGTAAAAAACTGGTGTAAAATCCGGTATTAAGTTAAGCCACACTGTTGCATAAATGCTTGATTTGCGATAAAACTGGGTTAATCACAACAGAAGCTTTATGAAAGAAAATCAAAAAGACAGCTCAAAAAAAGCTTTTTTCCTCACAATTATTTTGGTAACTATTAGAAGCAAAAAAAGCAAAGCTAAACTAAAACTAAACTACTTTAATGTCGCAGTTTGAAAAAGGGGGGCTGTTAGCCAGTATCAATTATGAAAATAATCTTGAATTCTGTAATTTGGCTTAAACATAACTTGAGATTGCTTCTTATTGAAATTAAACATGCTGCTGGTCTCTTTCCCGCAGTGTCATGGCATTTCAAGGGAGATTTCTACTGAAGGCAGGGGAAGAAAATCACATAGGTAAGCTTGAAAAAACAAGTTCCTGAGAATTAGGCTTACAGAACAAATTTTTGTGGGTGGCTTGGTATACCTTTAACTTCACTGTTAATTTATGTCCTATTAGTTTGTTCATGTAGGACTCACTGCTTTTTTTTTTTTTGATCCTATATGTAAATTATTCCTTTTCAGTTACTAATTCAGTAGTTTACCAGTTATGTTTTGTTTCTATTACACAAACTGGTCACGAACCCCAAAATGCTTCATCTACAATTACTGCCTCAGGACTAGGGAAGTGCTTGTTCACCCAGCACTGGTGAGGCTGCCCCTTGAACACTGTGTTCAGTTTTGGGCTCCTCACTCCAAGAATGATGTTGAGATGCTGGAGTGCATCCAAAGAAGAACGACGAAGGGCACAAGTCTTACGAGGAATGGCTGAGGGAACTGGAGTTGTTTGGCCTGGAGAAGAGCAGACTGAGGGAACAACTTATCATTCTCTACCGTTACCTGAAAGGAGGTTGTAGTGAGGTGGGGATCAGATTGTTCTCCCAAGTAATAAGTGATAGGACAAGCGAAAACATCCTCAGGTGGCTCCAGGGAAGATTTAGACTGAATATTAGGAAATATTTCTTCACCAAAAGTGTTGTCAATCATTGGAACAGGCGGCCCGGGGAATTGATTGAGTCACCATCCCTGGAGGCATTTAGAGGGCATGTAGATGTGTAGATGCTTAGGGACTTGATTTAGTGGTGCTCTTGGCAGTGCTAGGTTGATGGCTGGACGTGATGATCTTAAAGCTCCTTACCAACCTAAATGATTCCCTGATTCTATGATTCTAAGTTTTCTAAGAAATCTCTGCTCCTTTTTCTCCACTGAAGGGTGGTCTGTAAAATAGGCAAAATGGAAAAGATAAATGTTCTCTGCATATATAAAAGTTGATTTGGACATTAGTTTTATACGTAGAAAATGCTATATGTATGCATTTGGTCTCAGAGAAGTGCCATCATACCTTGCAGTTGCTATGGTAACTAGAGAGCAGCTGAGGTTTATTTTCTCTATATTTAGAGGAAAGAAAAAAATCTAAAACACCTAAACCAATTAACATTTAGTACTGCCGAGAAAATTTTACCTAGAAAGGAGCTATCAGTTATGTGATATATGCCTCTAATTCATCATTCTGAGGCATGTCTTCATTGGGGGCACATTGAAGGAAATCTGCAGACCTGACTGACAGGTGGTCAGGGCACAGGAATTCAGATGTAGCTCTAGGCTAACTTGGGCTTCTAGATTACATCCAGATTAGCAAATTTGTTCAAGGCACTGGCTAATTACGCTCATTTCTGCCAGCACCTGCCTATACAAATGCTTCAAAGTTTCAGCTGGACTTTTAAACTGTGAAATGGTTGGTCTCATAGGTTTTAAAGGCATAGTGGATGTACTAAATACTGCCTTCATTCAGCATCATTTGCTGCAGGCGCTTCCAGAGAGCATGCAGTGGAAGGGTTACAGGTCTTTATTGCTAGAGGCATGTCAGAAACCCCTCAAAATGGTGAAAAAGCATGGAAGGTAAGGTGTCCTAGACAGTTTGACCTCTGATTAATCTTATCTGATCAAAAGCTTTGGAGGGAAAGGCTGCATGTTACATGTCTTTTACTCCCCACAAATATAAAGCAAAAGTACCTTAATGAGGATTCTGTTTTTAAGTATGAAATGGAAATCAGTTAATACAAGGCTGGAAGGCAGCACCAGTTGAAAAGGTCTCCTCTGCTCTCTAAGTCTGGTTGCTTGCTTTTCCAAAGGCAGCTGCATTGAATGTGTATTTCAGAGTTTTTTTCAGTATCTGGGATACTGAATACTATATTTGAGTACTAATCATGCAGCATCTCTTAACTGTGCCTAAACACTTCACTAAAACTACACATCTTTTAAGAACTGTGTCTTGAAATTAATATCACTGAGCAGTTCAGTCAGATGCTTAATATGAGGATGCAGTCAAATTTATCAGTACACAAAGAGCAAGTTGTACAAAATCAGCCTTCTGCCCTAAACTTTTTACTGCAGGTCTCCAGCTGAAAGCCTGCATGGCAGATGGTGCAGCTGTAGGTGCATGCTGGTACCTGTGCTTATCTCTAAGTAGACTTGAAAAAAGAGTATGTTCTCTAGTTAAAAGGTATTCTTTCAATAACAATTTTCACTGTTACTTCCTACTTCTTTAAGAATTTCATTGCTTTAATTTAAAGCTCCATTTGTCTGCTTCAGTGACATACTTGTTATATTTATACTGAAATTTTTTTGTTTTTTTTTCCAAATATGAGACAACATAAAAAAGAAACAATAGTAATTAGGCAAATAAATGCTCAAATTGTAATTATAACATAATTATTAAAACTGGTACCCTTAAGATTGCTATTTATCTAGATATCTAAAACATAATTACTAGCTTTGTCAACCTGTCAGTCTACTTTGTTGGCCAAGTTCAGTTTTGCATGCAGTGCTGTTTTGAAACACACAGACCTCATTCTCTGACGGATATGGATGTTTTCTTTCTGTAATTCAACCCCATGCACGCTCTGTAAATGACAAGAGGTAGAGTGGATTCATGTGATTTTGCAAATATACATAGCACGAAGATCTGTTCTTTCCTTGGTTTATAGCCTCTCTTCAGCCAGAGCATTTTCAGAATCTGTGGCCTGATGCTTTCAATACAGACAGATACCGAGTGGATGATGTGATTACAGAGGGCAAGAAATTTCATTTTGAGGAAAGGGTTGTGACTGGTGTTGCTTTACATGGATTCCATTTACATTTTAAATGCAGTTCTATTCCAGCACAATGTGACTTTATTCCTAGAGAAACAATAGAAAAAGAAATGTGGGAAGGGAGTTTCCATGGTTTATCTCAGCATCTTTAGTCTTTTTTATGGGAGTTTTGGGTTCCAGCAAGGTTAATATGTATCAGCTGCTGCATCTTTTCCGCACATGCTTCCTTAGTAGTGACTGTGTGCTGCTGATCCATGTGTTCATGCTTATATTCAATACGTGATCAATAACAATACTATGTGTCAACTATAATAACCAGGAGAGTCCAGTGTATGTATTCTTGAAAAAAATTGTGCAATGCTCTGGTATCTTACAAAGTCATTTCAAGCTATCCTGTGGAAATGACAGTGTCATATACAAGCTACTGTGTGGGTGGAAAAAAAAATCTGAATTTCTGAATCCTATCAAAGCTTGACATTTCTTAATTTCAAGTTCACCTTCTATAAAATAAGTTATGTCTGTTTTTGACGTCCTCCACTCTCTACTATTAGTTTCGGGTTTTCAGAGTTGCCTAGGAAACTAAGACTGGTATAGACTTCGTGAATATAAGGAAGGAATAGATTTGGAAAGTGCAACTGTTTTCCCTCCAGAGCTTCTGAACTTGTCTTTTCTCACTTGTATGTGTTTCAAATGGAAGCATTTCTCCACCTGCTGGCTCTAAGGAAGAGCTGGGAACTGCACATAGAGAACGGGTATTACAGAGTGGATTACTTGTATAATAAAAGCCTGTTTGGGATTGACAACGTTTCTATTCTGACACCCAAAACCTGCTGCATTTGTAGTAAGTAGTTTTGGAATAGGTTAGCCTATTTTTAATTCATTCAGTCTAGGGAATTGGATGCCTTCCAACAGATAACTTTTCTCCACATATCCCTGTTAGGAAGACAGCCTGTGCTGTTCAAATGAAAGGAAATTATTTAAGACCAATGCCTAGGCCTCTCCAGTGGCTAAGTTCCCTACCTGTGTGGCTAGTCAATTGTACAGTATGCAGAAATATTTATAGCCAGTGGGATAATATCTGTCCTCTGATATGTATGATCATAGCGAGTGACACTTCCAGGAATATTCAGAAAAGTTCAAATGCTGTAGAAGTAGACCAGAGATGTGCAATTAGTTTTGGCTCTAGTAGCTGGAAGCCGAAGATGAGGAAATGAAGGTGGCTGCTATACAGCCTTTCCAGGTCTCTGTGCTAGTTGTGTTTTGTTTTGTTTTGGGTTTTTTGCATTTATCAAGCTCAGTGGTATGAGATTGAATGCACATTGCCTTGGAGCAGTTGGTATGTATCCACTACAGCACTTGGTACTTGTCATGCCTTACCAGACGGTCTTGTATGACATAGTGCCCTGTGATGAGATTACTTGGTCCAGGAATAACAGTGTATAGAAGAATACAAGTAAAACCTCAAGAGTGGCTGAGACTTCCCATGGAAGTGGATGCAGCTGCGTAAATTTTTTGTAACACATTGACCTTGTGGTTTCTTCTGCCTATCCTTTTGCTGAACACCTGTTTGCAGCATGTGAAAAAAATACTTCTGTGAAGTGCCGATATCCTGTGAAAGTGCCATACACAGTATAGTAGGATAACACTGTAGAATGCCTGTTTGTAAACCCTGCACCGCACAGGTAATGAAAATTACCTCATTTTCCTCTTAGCACTTGATTCTTGATTGACTTAATTACCTTAAGATTCCTGCCATTGAAAATGTTACCTTTCATGTACGTTTTGGGACTGATGCTTGTTTGAGAGTCAAACTCACACTTGAGCTAAACCTGATTGGTTGGGGATTTCTGTAGTTGCCAGTATATCAGATCTTTCACCTGGCTGACTGCAGAGCTACATGAGCTGAAGAGCTAAAGCAGGATGGAAGACACAGAGTGCCCGGGGAAGGAGAATGGAACCATCTCCTCTAGCAGCTCAGGTTTAGACTGGCTTTTGAAATTGCACCTTTCTTTAGGCAGAAATTTGTGTTTCATATAGAACATCTAAATGGAAGCTTAATTACTTGAAATCAGCTGTCTACTACTTATGCAGAAAAAGAAAAAAAGCCTTTTTTATAGGATACTACTCTTTACACAAGCTGATTTGCCTCCCTAATTGTCCTGTTCAGGAGAAACATAGTGGACAGAATGTCCTCCAAATATGTAGGAACATGATGCTAGCCTAAAATCTTAAAGCAAATGCCAGTGTTCATAGATACGGCTATCCCATTCTCAAATCTGAAGTAAAGAACCATTATGCCTGGCAATAATTGATCCCAGATGATCTTATTAACTAGGACAGTGTGTGGATTTTATTAAGAATATAGAACTCTTTTCTTCAAAAAATAGGACAAAAAGGAGATAGTCTTTTGTTATCTGTCTTGGCTTTTTTCAGTTTTAAAGTTGCCTCTGTGCTCTTATTTAATTAGATTCTGCAAGCCTGAAGTCAAATGGGGTGCAGAGCTGGCACATGAAAAGAAACACTGGAGGTCAATTAACATCATTAAGTCACTATCAAACTCATCTGGAAAAAAATGAAAGATTTTTTTTTCCTTTAGCAAAGACTTTTGGGGAATAAACATATGCTGAAGGGTACATATTTTCCTGAACTAGCAAAAGCATAGCTGCTCTGAGTATTGAATGTGTTTCACAACAGAACGCATGTGTTAGTTGAAAGATAAATGGTAAAAAATCTTTCAAGTATTTTTGATCTCAGCTTAGGTTTTTTATTGTCACTTGTTCATGCAGCATTAAAATCTAGCATTGTCCCTTCCTCTCTCTCCATAAAGGGCAGCAGAAGAAATATCCTTCTTCAGGAAATTAGTTATGCCTCTCTGACATTTTTTGCTAAATGTAGCTGTCCTTGTCCAGACACAAGTTTACAGTGATTTTTAAAGCAGTTCAAGTTGCAACAGGCTTCTCAAATGTGTGCAGATACCAATAAGCCCACTTAAACAGTATCACATATCTTTCTGGGTGTCAGATAGTGAAAATGATATCTGTTCCTGTGGTGATAACTCCAGCATAGTATCAGATGTCCATGCTCAGCTCACAGCAGATAGTTTTTTGTATCTTCAAATTTGAAAAATTACGAGGTTTGTCTGATTTATCTGTAGGGGGCAGACTGCTGATTCCAGATTACTTTGTTGATTTCCTGAAAAAATGATAACTAGCTATCTGAATTGAATCTCCTCTTCTTGTCTGTATGTATGTCTTGGTCAGTATATCTGCAGTTACTGTAGGTTCACTGTATAAATTTAAGGTCAGTGCAAATTCATAAACCAAAGATTGCATTTAGGAAAATCAGTTAGTCTATGTAGTCTCCTGTAATTGGGACTAATTATGGGTGGCTGAGTTAATAAAGGCCCAGAGGAAAAAGAAGTGGTATCTTTAACATTCTTTTAAAACACTTTATTTGGAGCAATGTAAAGTATTTATTTTGGCCTCATTTTTTCAGGATGGATCAAGAAAAATAATAGATTACTATCACATGGTGTTTAGATTATCCTTGAAGGAAAATCGGTGTACAAAGAGTAATAATGTTACTTCCCTATCAGAAGAATTTTGATCTCGGATCTCAGCACAGATATATTGTATCTCCTATCAGTGTAACATTTCTGTTATTTCAAGCTATTTTTATCAGAAAGGTTTTCCACTTGAGGTGTTGGGACGTAAAATTTGAGATAACCTTTTCTATATGAATTTGAAGAAAAAAAGTATTTCCCTCTTCCAGACACAAAAAAAAAAAAAAAAAAAAAAAAAAAAAAAAAAAAAAAAAAAAATCAGGCAATTATGTGAACTCCAGTCCTATTGAGGAATAATGAGCACTTTTAATATTTAAGCACTTTGGATTACATACAGTATTATAAGGCTTCCTTAGTGATAGTTTTTCTGATGGGAAATGCTGAAATTCTGAGTCTCATATGAAACTGGATTCTAAAATGGTATTCTGCACTGCTTGGTCAAAAAATAGATCTGGACCTTCGTATCACCGAAACATCACCCATTGTTAAGAAGTCTGAATTGACTGATTGATGGAAACAAGGTCAAAGCTTTTTAAAAGGTTATTTTGGGAAGAAGCTGCCTGTATACTAATATGTTCTATGTGCTTTCATAGAAAACACAAGGATATTACCTTCAGCTAACATGTAGTGACCAGAGGAACCTGATCACTAAGCAGTGACCGTATAGTCAATATCTGTAAGTAAAAGAAGGTTATTTATAACCTATCTAAAATTTAAGGAACTAGAACTTTAATATGGCATTATTATATCCATGAAAATAATTTGCCATTGTAAAATTCTTAATGTAATGTCTTCTGAGTCAACAAGCTAAAAGTCAGGAAATGCTATTCACTTATAACTGTGCATTATGTTATTCTATGTTTTCCAGTCATTTTTACCCATGCTGTAACTCAGGCTTTTATAGTTCTGTAATGCAAACCATGATATATTCTAGGGTATGAGTTTGAAACTAAATTCCTTTACAGCACTCTTCATACAGAACTACAAAAAAATGTTACAAAATCATTGGAATTAAGGTGAGAAGTCCATCTGGGGATATCGGTCTGAAGGCAAAATCAGCTGCTACTTGTCCTTATCTAAATAGACTTCAAGTGAATACATGAGCAGTAATTGAAGGAAGCTTACACAGGAAAGTTAAGGAAACCTGTGTATGAAGACAATATGTTTATTTTATTCCAGAGAATCTCTTGATTATTTTGCTATGGAAAAATTAAATTAAACATTTTTAACCATCTTCTGACAGGGCATATTTTTGACAAATGAAAATCAAAACCTGGTTAAAATCCTGTAATCAACCCTTCCTGCAACAACGTCAATGTTTTGGATCTTCTACCTTTTATTAATTTACTAGCCTTGAAAAAATTCCGGCTTTTCAAAAATCCTTTCTTGCAGTACTGTTTTCTTCCATTTTCAAATGTACATAAGAATTTCTCATAGAATTTCTTCTGTTACTAGTTCGCATAAATTTCTGCATGTTTGATTTTAAAAAATGAAAAAAAATTGAACATGGAATTGTGTTTACAATACTTCAATCAAGAATTCATGAGGAGTTGCAGTTCTTTTTAGTCAGTACTTAATTCTCAATATGTGATGTCCCCTAACACCTCTTCTAGTGCCGAACTAAGTGTCTTTTCCTGTTACAGAAATCACTTGAAGACAAATGTAGCTCCATCTGTTGCATAATTATTTTGGGGTGCAATTTTGAACAGTGGAAAAAACTGGACAAATTACTGCATTTTTCAAAGGTGGCAAGAAGAGGACAGAAGGATATTACCTGAACTACTTAG
Source organism: Buceros rhinoceros silvestris (assembly GCF_000710305.1). Lineage (NCBI taxonomy): Eukaryota > Metazoa > Chordata > Aves > Bucerotiformes > Bucerotidae > Buceros > Buceros rhinoceros. Next base: position 5,766 of record NW_010418336.1, on the reverse strand, counting down.
AGAAGTCTAAAACCTGAAAAGTTTTTAATGTTTTTGATGTGGTAAGTAAACAGTTTTGTGCAGCTACCTGAGGCTTGTTTGTCACCTGAGATATATTCCTGGATGCCATCTCCCCTCCTCATTTAGTAAGGCAAGCACTGCATGGTAAAAGTTAAACTATAGCCTAAAGCCTGGCCTACAGGAGAAATCAGATACTTCAGGAAAGCTGTTTTCTGTTGGTCATTGTGTAGACATTCTTTCTTTATTGGATTTTGAGGAAAGTTTGCTTTTCTGGGGTTCAGAAAAAAAAAGATAAAGCTATATGCTTTTTACAGGAACTTATAATTAGTCAGTGCTAGGTTTCTTCTAACAAGTTTACAAATAAGGCTTAGGAATTACATTGAATAACAGAATAAACTACTTAACAGCTGCTCTTTTAATGACCAATGTCCCTTTTGTGAACAAAAGCAAGTGGTAGTCCTCTGGAAGATGTGTGCAAAGATATCATTAGGTGGAATTACACACACAAAATGAAATCCACAATGTTTTTCATACAATATTGTATGTGTAAACAAGGCTTTTTGAGGCAAGCAGCCCAAAGAAACTGTCAGCTCTAGCTGTATGGAAGAGGACAGCATTCATGAGTGGGTGATACCTGCTTTGACAAAGGGTATGAAATATTTGCTGATAGCACTCAATGCAAGCTGAGCTCTCGTTTTTGATAGACCTGGAGTTCCTGCCTGCCCGTCTCCTTCCCATGCTAGTTTCTTCACCACCATTCTGTTGTCCCCATCTTGCAAAGACTGTTTTCCTCTTAGGCTGGTCTTTCCAGTCCCTGTATGCAGAAAACCCTGTTCCCACTTAAAGATGCCCCTTTGTCCATGTCAGCTTTCCCCTCCCAGCATTCAGTTGTCTCTTAGCCTGACTCTGTTAAACCTACCTGCTTCTGTTCTGTTTTTAACCATCCACTTGGACCTAGACAAAATTTCCCCTACCACTTCTTGATGTCTTCTCCCCCATCTTTTCCCTTCTGCTTTGTTGTTCTTATAAATCTGCCAAATCTCTTTATGTCGGTTTCAAGTGTTGTTCAAGAATCTATTTCCTTTCAAAAAAGATACTGAATTCCTTTATTTTATTCTCCTGCACAAATCTATTTCCTCTGCTGCTATCACCAGCCACATCCAATGCCCGTTTTCCTGAGGGCTAGGCAATCTCTTTTCCTACTCTGCAGGGAACTCAAGATGTCTCATCAGAGCCCAGATCCAGGCCACTTTGAAAAGCTGCAATCACTGGAAAAAATTCTGCCTGCACAAGTTGAAACTTGTCAGTAAATATATTCCTTTAGATAAACCTGGAGGAAAAAAAAAGCTCATAGAAGAAATAATTTTTTAAAATACTATGGTTTTATTGGTTTTTGGGCCAGTTTTCATTCAGCACAAAATCACCTGTTGTGTACACAC
>NW_010418336.1:0-4129 GCF_000710305.1 Buceros rhinoceros silvestris | reverse complement strand
TGAAAAGTGTGGGAACATCTGAGCTTTCCAGTGAGTCACTAATGTTTTATTTAACGTGGTTGAGAGGCAGCAGAAAGTAAAGGTATTATTCTGTAAGTGCATTCCCACAGATCTGAAATGTTTGACTTATTTGTGTTGAAAAATGGGTGACAGACAAACTTGCAGAGCTGCCGATAGAAAATGACAAGAAGCATTCCAGTGAAACAAGGTGCTACTAAAAAGGAGGATTTTAATATACTTCTATAATTTCTTCTTGTTGCTTATTTGTTTGAGGAGACCTAATATGTATAATAATGTATTTTTTCCCTGTGGACACCCTAAGGTGTCTGTCTTAAATTCTAATTCACTGTAATGTTGAATCACTTGATCAATTTTATGATTAAATGACTGGCTTGGTAGACAAGAGAAAAACTGGATATATTCTACCTGGACTTCACTAAGGCCTTTGACACTGTCTCCTATCAGATCTTCAGAGACAAGATGTTGAGGTACAGGATGGATAAATAGAGTGTGAGGTGAGTTGAAAACTGGCTAAATGGCCAGGCCCAGAGGGTGATGACCAATGGCACAAAGTTGGAGCCAGGAACTATTGTTAGGCAAAGTATTACAAGAAGGTCGAGGGAGGTGATCCTTCCCCTCTACTCAGCACTGGTAAGGTCACACCTGGAGTGCTGTGTCCAGTTCTGGCTCCTCAGTATAGGGCAGACAGGGCCATACTGGATAGGGTCCAGAGAAGGGCTACAGAGATGACTGGGGGGATGGGGCATCTCCATATGAGGAAAGCCTGAAAGAGTTGGGACTGTTTAGCCTGGAGAAGGCAAGGCTTAGGGAGGGATCTTATTAATGTATATAAATACCTGAAGGAAGGATGTAAAGAGTACAGAGCCAGGCTCTTTCCAGTGGTACCCCATGACGGGATCAGAAGTAATACAGGAGGTTCCCTCTGAGCATCAAGAAACACTTTTTACTGTGAGGGTGACCGTGCATTATTGCAGGTTGCCCAGAGAGTGGAGTCTCCATCCTTGAGATATTAAAAAGCCTTGGAGACCCAGTCCTGGGCAGTCTGGTCTATGTGGCTGTGCTTGAGCCAGGAGGGTTGGAATAGATGTCCTCTAGAGGTCCCTTCCAACCTCAATCATTCTGTGATTCAGTGACTATTGTGTTTAGTGGTGTACTAGCAATCAAAGCTCAAAGTGCATAAAACATCATATTTAGCAATAATCTGAGATGATGTTGAGTGTTTGCTATTACATATGAGTACTCTACATTACTTAGCTGCAGTACATTGGAAATATTTTCAACATGTGCAGAAAGCAAATGAAATATTCCCATATAATATAGAGAAATTTTTTTATCACAATCAGAAATTTTAATTTGGTTTCTTTTTAAAATGACAGTGTCTGTCTTGCCTTTCAGAATTTCACTGCTGTTATAATGATTTTTCAATAGAATCCAGTTTGGGAGACTAAGTACTCCTGATAAGAAAAAAGATCTTTGCAGAAATGTGGTCATGACCACCTAAAACTTTGTGTAACTCTTGTTTTCAGGACATTTTCACTCCTGAGTGAATGATCCCTGAGAAGATTATGACTGAATATTGATTTAAGAGCTGGGCGTAAGAGAAAACTCTTATTTTAATAAAATAAATCTAAATAAATTTAAATAGTGCTATTGAAACTAGTTCAAATAACTACTGTTTGTTTATGAATAATTAATTTTATTGATTAAATTAAATATAAATACATGATTCATAAGTATGGTCTAAGCATAAAGCAACTGCTGATGCTTTATAGTTGCCCCTTCTCAGGGAGCAACTTGTTGACTAGAAACTGAGCAGTTTTCTCTGAAGAAGGATTTAATACCATAGAAAGTGATACACTTGAATGAGTCTTGGAAACCATGGTTTAATTGTGTGAGAGTCTGGGAATGCAAACAAATATTCACATGCAGACAATCCAGGCAAAACAGCATTAATAGAGGTATATGTTTGATATGTAGAACATTTCTTTAAGATATCTTTAATGGAAATTTTAAAGGTTCCCATAGAAACTTGACATCAAATTCTTTTAGCTTCCTTTGAAACAGTACAACTGAAATCCAGCATGTTGTGTTTTAATATTGAGATGCTGTTACTCTTTGCATTTACCCTAAGGATTATAGCAAGCTTTGGTGCACGTATGCAAAATTATCAAAAGTAGCTAATTTGCTAAGATTTTATTTGATTATGTCTATTATTGTAATTTAGTTGTACTATTTATACTTCAGAGACTGAAAACAGGGTGTCTGTAGGATGCGTTTATACTGGTAAATTAAATAGTGCCCAAGAATGCTCTGTATCCCCTAGCCATGAGAACAATAGCTTGTGTGTTTCTGGCCCATGTCAAGTGGCGCTCCCTCAGCTTATTGGCGTGTGCAGTCTGTGAGCGAGAGTGATCTCTTTCCCAACTGGCAGTTTGCGTGTGAGCCTGTTTCAAAGGGTGCGAGAGTTTAATAGTACGGATGCAGGCTGTTCAGTGGCAGCTGGCCTTAGTGCTGCTTAATGGGCTCAGGCACATTTAGTTGACTAACTGGAACACAGTCATAATGTAACACACCTTGGTAAAATTAACTTACTATTTGGTAAATAATTTCCTATGTCAGCTTCAGATGAGTATATTGTTTTAAAATACTGTTCTGGAGTCTCAAGGCTATGTATATTCTGTTGGTGTATCTTTCTAGCAGAAATTAGAACTGTGGAAAATATGCTACTCTCTCTGGGAAACTTAGCAGCCGAAACCCAGCTGCAACGCTATCGTGTGGGAAATCATCTCTAACTGGTCTTGTTTTATTAACTCTAACCAAAACAGTAGCTGTGTGTGGACTAACCCCTTTTATCCAACCACAGTGCCTTAAGAGATGCATGCTGTCTGTGTGACAGAGACACTATCCAATCACCATGTAGCTAGTCGGGTGGACAAGAGTCTATAAATTGAGATGTATTGTAAACAATAAACGAGCACGATTTCTAACCATATTGGTATACAATCTGTGACTCGGACTCCATCCGCAGAAGGGTCCCTGCTACAATATTCTGAATTTCTCCAACAATGAAGGTTAGTATTTTTTTAAGGTCAACATTCTTCAGGTGCTCTTTGCATATTTCCACTTGGGTCTCTTAGCACTCTTGGAGCTGCACAGTGTCTGAGACTACTTATTTCCTAGGATGCGGAGAAGGGAGTGATTCCAGCCACTTCTCATTTCCTGTTTAAAGCAGGACAAAGCATAGAAGGTCAAATTACATACGACGTATTCAGTATTTTTGCCTTTATTGCACTGAAATTTCTTTCAACTGAAAAGAAATCTTATATACTTAAAATACTGTCTCAGTAGTACCATACAAGTCACCACTTCTGAAAAATGGCTAAAACAGAAGTCTTTAGGTAAATTTAGGTTTACAATACTGTGGACATATGCAGTTTGAGCAATGGTATATAACTGCTTTTGCTTATGTGTAGTCTTAATAGTCGTACATACCGATTACTGAACAGGTTCTCCAGCAGTGGTTTGCTGCTCGTTGGCCATAACATTTGGCTAGCGTGTTACAGCAGTAGCATGTTGGCAGCAGTTACCTGAGATAATAGGCAGCCCCAGCAGGAAATAAACCTAACTCTACACTGACAATTGATGGATCATTCTTCCAGCCAGACAGTTCCCACACATATTGCACTGATTACTAATCCTGAGATCTGAAGGCTTTGGGTTTTCGTCTTGTGTTTGATGTAAAAGGCCACAGCTTTCCTCAAACACCAAGGAATTCTCCAACCTTGTGTAAGTCTGAGTATTTAGGGAATGACAATGTCCCCAGGAAAACTGGTTCAGAATTCCATGTTTTCCATCAAAACTCAGATTAAATTCCTCAGGTTTATTTTCTATTCAACTATAGTATAATATTGTGAGTGTGCAAAAAATATTGTGAGTATGCAGTAGGTGCAATATTCTTAAATTTTTCACTTTATTTGAAATGTTCATTGTAGTGCTATGTTAATTATAACACTATTTTACCTTTCCTAAATTAGGCAAAAGTAAAAATACATTCAAGGATTTTACCTAGATGGGATTCCCTAGATATGGAAAAATTATCTAGATGGAA
>NW_010418335.1:108139-125453 GCF_000710305.1 Buceros rhinoceros silvestris | reverse complement strand
GGGGGTGGGGAATGGGGGTGGAGTGGATTGGACTAGGTCCTGAACTCAGCTATGTTAGTTAAAATGCAGAAATATTTCACCAACACATTTTTCTGACGTTAATTGAGATTTTCTGAAGTTGCTCCCTTCCTGGCATGCAGCGCCTTCAGTGGTTCGGGCTGGTACAATTCAGTCTGCAACTGGCTTTTTTCTTCCCTTCTTCAATAACTTTTCCCGAAACATATTTGACCAAACTTCCAGACATGATAAAATCCAAATGCTCATCCCAAATTCATTTCCTTGCAGAGTTCATTTGTCTCCCTGCCTAATCTGAAATGCTTAGCTGATAAAAGTAACTCAAACTGACATTGTATAAGCAAAAAAAGGAGTCTACATGCTTTAATTACGTGCGCTTTAACAACGCAACCTCTGCTTGATTCCAGCTTAGTGTTTTGAACACTAGCACATCCTTTACTAAAATTGCCTTGCAATTTTAAGGCAAAACCATGTTAATTTTGGAAGGAGGGAAAAGAATACATATAATTGTCGCTCCTATTGTTTCTGTCTGACTGGCTGTAGACAGATTTCTGCAAGGCTGGCTAGCAACAATAACATTGATTTACAGAGGCAAGAATATCTCCACAATCGCAAGGGCTAAGACACCTTTATTTGAAAACTGAGAATTTGCAAAATGTGGCAAAGTTCTTGGAAAGAACCCAAATGTATGGAATCTTTTTTTAATTTTTTTTTTTCTCCTTTTTTATCTGCTACTTTGCCTATTACAGCTTTCTGGGTGGAAAAAAAAAAGGAAAAACACCCCACCCCTGAATTTGCACAAACTGTTACATAGCTCGTGCTAAATTTTACAAGAACCTAATCTGGACAAATTGATTAGTATATAAACATTGTTATCTAAATATTCTTTATTTCCAGATCTGGCAAACTGAAACCGCACATTGTTTTCCCGAGAGAAGTAACGATTTGTTTTCTTTAGAAATTACTCCACTGATTTTCTCTTTCTCACATAGAAGGTCCATTTCCCTTGAGCAAATGGTATAAAAGAGTTTATATGAATGGGCCATATTGCACTCTGGATAACGGATAACAATAGCATTTTAGGAATTTCGTTTTCAGATACAGGTTGAAAAGATACATTGGCTTTTTGCCTCCTTTTGCTACCTTGCACTGTTCTATATACTTCTCTCCAAAAAAGTGAATTTAGGAACGTTTAAATAGCTTGCTACCCCAATACTGCAACCTGATGCAAATTTTTAGAGAATGTTTACAAATGTCTGAAAGTGATATACCTTATTACTGTTCTTTCTTATAATACAAACATTTCAGTGCAGCTCAGATCTTATTTTTCAAAATACACAGGATTTTGATATATGGACAACAGGAGAATATGTATTTTAGATATAATGCCATAAGTGCTTAAAAGTTATTTCTGAGCTGATTTAACATGGAAAATCTCCAGGTAGATTAATTTTATAGGCTGCTTTTATGGGTGTAACATTTCAAGATGAGAAAGCTGTGCTTGTGAAATTTAGTTTCGGCAGATTTCATTGGCACCTCCATCTCCATCTTTTATTACCCTAAAGTTGAAATTTAATCTCATTTTTTTTCCCCTGATTTTTACTTAATTTCTGACTGAAATAGCTGGGGCTGTATTTTTGTGCTCAGGATCTGTTGCTTCTATTTCTGGCTCATTATTTACATTCCCAAGGAAAAAAAAATCATTACAATAGAGGTACTTAAATAGCTATGCTTAGAAATCACAAGACCTGAAACATTGAAGATTTTTACTGGGACCGGCAGCTACAGAGGGAGGTTAAGCAGATGTCCCCCAAAAGCCTCTTTCCAAATGGCTGAGTTAATTCACAGTAGTAAGCACAAGCTGCCCTGAAACCAGTTGCTCTATTGTGGTGACGGCAGAGCTTGAAACTGCAGTCCTTGCACCGGCAAAACTTACAACAGAAACTAGACTTTTTTAAAGAACCACCTGTTTCTAACATTCCCAGCACTGGCTGTGTGGCAGTAAAAGGAGAATGTGGGCTATATAGAATAAACATGTTTAGTGATGTTTCTGTATGGTTAGTACAGACTCAGCACACACTCCATCGCTGTGTATAGCGAATATCTATGAACAATAATTCGGGTTTGCAGTTTACGTACGGTTTTGTATTTCTGAAATACACTCTAGAATGCATCACAGCTCCATGTGAAAAGTAGCTTTTGTGCATGTGTTACGACTGTTTTATAAATCTCAGTATCTCAGCCACTTGTTTGGTAGCTGTTGTTATTTTTTTTCTTTGACTCTGCTGCAGAGGTAGTCTGCATTCTGACCTGATGGCCGGAAAAATTACTAAAAAGGAGGAATGTGGTTTTAGATTTCAGGAGTGCAGGTGAGGGGAAAGAAAAAGGAAGCATATTAAATCAGAAAATTGTGTGTGTGTGTGTGTCTTTGTGCACGTGTGTGTGTGCATGTTTGGAAATCCACAAACTAACACTTTCAGGCTATGTTCTCAGTTTTTATGACCGAATTACATACCTAAAAAAAAAAAATCGTTCTCACTAATACAAATGTGGAGAAACTCTCAACTATTGTGGTGCCTGCTGTAATAAAGCAATTCTCTGGGAGAGAATGAAGAGATACAAAACACTAAAGAATGATGATTTCTTCACTACCAATACGATTGCATAAATTAGATGTGCATAAGTTCCCAATGATTTACAGCACTTCAAACTTACAAAAAATGATTACGTTTGATGTTTCCTGAGAAAATACAAAAAAACCCCTGATGCTTATTCACCGAATGAATAAAAGAATCAGGAGCTAAATTCAGATTATAGCAGCTATCTTGTAGAGAACTTTGTATATCTTTTATATAAATTATTTTCTGCAAATTTTCCTTGAAGATGTATTTGATTAGCCAAACATGCATATACTATTTGTTAATTTGGGGGGAAAAAAAATCCTTTTAGTTTTTCTCCTTTTGCCCTCCTCACTGTTAGCCTATTAGTGGAAGTGGCATTTTATTGATTAAACATTTAATAATCGCATTCTACTATATTTGCACAAATATTTAACTGTTTGCATGGTAACTGGTGTAAAGGTCCCTAAGAATGGTACAACAGAAGTGGGAGAATGAAGAAATGTATTGGCTATGACAAGAAGAAGTAATTGCTTTTCCTCAAAGGATCAGATGTGATATAGTTGTTTGAAAAGCAATCTAAACAACATTTTGTTCACCATTGATTTTAAAAGCATTAAAATTAGTTTTTATGCAGCTATACTCATTAAGCTTTTATGTATACTGTGTAGGGTGAATAGTTAAGAAGCAATAAAGCATTCTGCAGTAAAATATACTTTGCCAGTTGTCAGAAGAAATAAAATACATAGATTCAAAATGTTTGTTTCCTGTAGAATATTGTGATATTTGCCATGTTAATTACAATCCAAATAAAGCTATTTTATTTGTGTGTCTTAAACAGCCTCGTAGCTGTGGATGACTAATACAGTTGTTATTGAAACTGTTGTGTTTGGAGGTTCTGTATTTGTGCTAATGAAAAATAAACATCTGCCACATATATCCCCAAAATTCTTCCATTTTAAAACTAAATCTCTTCTTAAAAACTAGTGTTCCAAAATCTTACTGTAATTTATAACTGCAATAAGCAGAATGAAAGTGTTATTCTGTGCAATTTTCTTCTGTATTCCCTTTAGTTTCTCACGTTAATACCTTCATTCATACACAAACTAATTCATCTAATTTCATTGAAGTAATTAATGGTTTATTAAAAAAAAAATCTGGAATATAGCAGCAGAGTAGTGCCCAAGGAAAGAAAACTTATCTGGGTATCACTCAGAAGTGCATAACCCTTTATTTTGTATCTCAGAAATTAAGAGAGGAGTATGTGTACAGTACAACAACATGCCATCAGAGAGAATAATGCATATAAAAATGAATTCCTGTTATTGTGTTCAGGTGAATATTGTGTTTGTGAATAAAAAATGGAATTTTGAAAAGTCAATTAAAATGCATTTAAATTCTTTAACACCAGAATTCTTTAATGTGAAAAATTTTGCTAGACAGTTTGTCAGTATCGCTGTAAGCACTATGCTGTGATCATAACTAGTTTCCTCCACCTGTGACTGTTAGATGGCTCGGATATACATAACAGCTTCCTATTCCAGAAGAGGAGACTACTCCTGAAAACATGGAAGTACTTATAAAGTAAATAAGCTTTAATTAAATATCATTGTCTAGCATTAATCTTTATAGCTCTGTTCCCTATGGAAATAAAAGTGGATATTCAATTTGTTTTGATTATGCATGAATTTTAACAGAAGCGTTACTTGTATATTGCTGTGTTCTTCAAGGTAGAGGTATTTCTGTATTGGTATAAGACATTAAGAAGAAGGTTCCTCATTAATGTGAAGTAAGACTGACTCATTTCTCTTTTATATAAATAGATTGACATTTAGAAAAATTAAGTATTATTTTTAAGAATAAACAGGAATTCATATGTGGCTGGTGTAACTGTTCCCTTCAGTTTGAAATCCCAGTTATTTTCTCAGTCAACTATGAAATGTTTCTACTCTTAAATAGGTTTTTTTTTTTTGGTATGTGCTAACCTCAAGGATCTTTGGTCCCACGAGTCAAGATTTAATCTTATCCTAAACCAGGGTCTGCATGGCGGGTCTGTATGTACATGCCCAAGAGGGATCAGAGGTACATGCTTAAATCCTGATTCCATAATATCTCGGAAACAAACTCCAGTCAGCAGGGTATTTTCACCCTTGTGAAATTTCACTCAGCTTTACCAGATTCACGTAGGAGAATTTTGTGAAAACCAGGTCAGAAAAGTCCACCAAAGTCTAGCTCAGTGCTAGGGAACAGTGCCAGATTGCGTCCCACTTCATCAGGCTCTTGCGGTGCTCATCAACAGGTCCTCTGCTTTTGGCAAAGGGAAGTTAATTCATTTTTGGTAAAAATACACCCACTAGTGCTGAGCTAATGGTGACCCCTATGCTAATTATTGCAGAGGGAAAAACTAGGAGGAATAAGGTGGTGTTTCCATCTCCTCAATACTGAAGAACAGTTTTTGCTGTGACCTCTAGCAGTATAGTGAGGAGGGCAGTTTTAGTGATGAACAAGGAGGTAGACCATAATCACTATAATAATGAAATTCTGCATGACTTGGTTTGAGAATGCCTGTCCTCAGTGCAGTAAACTCCGATTTTTTTGCAATTGTGCTTGCAGCTACACTATGGCTAGGCTATGCAGTCACAGGAGATGTCAGAGAGTGTTTAAATAATGTGTAATGGCATGTTGCTCTTTCATCACCTTGGGAAGTGGCTCTCCCCTGTGACAGTCATTATATGCTCGGTGCTGAACCTTAGAAAACGCTTTTAATCCTGTCTGTTGTGCCCACACAACTAGGCCAATGGATACATTCAGCACGGAAACATTATCCCAATGTATAACACGATGTTTAGTGCTGAAGCCTGAACAAGCCACACCAATACAGACCCTGGGAAACATCCATGGCAGAGGCAGAGTCACGAGCAGCTCCACCAGGGTACAGAATAGTGCCAGGAGTGGAGTTCTCTGCACAAGGACAGACACCCTAACAATTCCTTTCACAGACTGGTTTTCTACTCTGCAAACAATGTGGAGGGAGAGGAACAAACAAGGTAGGTGAAATAACAGAGAAAAGGAAGGACGTGTTTTTTAAGGAGAAAACTGAGAAGTATAATTCCTCTCCTTCTTTCACAAATATTTTCTATTATGGTTGTAGGAAAAGAACAGAGGCTGCAAGGGAGAATGCTTTTGGATGGCTGTTCATGCCGTCACACCATGTATGATCAGTATCCTAAACTTCACATACAGTCAACAGAAAGGCGCAGATTTTTGATGCACATCTTGAATTATAGTTCAGAAGCTCTACTGACTATGCAGGAATCCTTGACAGTGTCAGAAGCTGGGCAAAAGTAGAAGTAGTGTCTTACTGGATAGGCATTCAGTGACTACATTCTCCTGATAGTCCCTCCCTTTCTTTCACTTAAGGGAAGGTAAAAAGCTGGTGTTGGCTATGCAGTGACTAGGTTGGGAGCGTCACAGCCACAGGGCACAAGTGAGCTCTCCACAGGTGTGGGAAGAACTTCAAGAATTATTTTCAGAAGCTAGGGGGACTGAATCTAAACTTTCATCTGCATATCCCAGGCTATAGAGCTTCTCTGGATGAATTCTTGCTTCATATCTAATGGCTGTGATTAGATAAGACAACGTATAATCTTTTTCAACTATCCAATAACACTTTTACTAGTTGTAATGGGGGAGAATCCACCTTAAGGCTCACAGAGCTGTTTCAATGCTGCTAAAAGTGTGCATCTGATTTATAGCTTTAGTCTTTAGCTATTGATTTTTGCAAAATTTTTTTCTTTTTTTCCTGCTGGATGAAGGTTCCCCAAATATTATGCTCCTATTATCTCTAAAGACATGTCTAAACCATAATCAGGTTATCTCTCGCATGTCTCTAAACTAATAAATAGAGTTACTTATGTCTTTCACTCTAAATCCTGTTCTCCAATCCCTTAGTTGCTCTGAAGTCTTTTCTGCTCCAAAGTCTTTCCAACCCTTCTAGAACTGACTGGTTCCACTGCTATTAGAAACACATGTAACTTTTCTGCTTCTACTCTGTATTCCCTTGTTTATTCGGCTAAGGACCCAGCTAGTCCTTTTAGCTACAATGTCACACATTAAGATCATGAGCAGCAGATGAAAGGGATTAATGGATCCAGGAATCAATTTTTGAAAGTTTACACCAGAGTGAATGCTATTATAAAAGCCTTTAACGAGAATGAATCTGGGTAAATATCATGGATGGTACCTCCTCAGCATTTGTTTTACAGTAGAGATGGTTGCCCATGGATGTATTCTGGCAAGGGACTCAAAGATTCTGCTGAGAGCAATATGCCATCTACCTTTTGGTACTCTATTCCTTGAGAGATCATATTGTTGAGTAAGTCTATCAAAACCTGCCCTTGCTCAGAAAATGTGTTATTTTGTTAACACTCCTTTTCAATCTTGCTAAATTTGCCAGTGAAATATATTTCAATGGGCTTGTTCAATGTGGTATGAACACAGACAAGAGGATAGTTAATCATCTCTGGGGGAAAAAAAAGTACAACAGAAGTTGAAAGTTGCACTGAAAATATTCTGATCCGAAACCCAAAATGTTGATTATTTGCCATAATTTCTTCTCTAAATTATAACCAAATGTTTCTATTACAGATGCTACTTCCCAGTGTAAGTGAAACTCTCAGAGGAGCAGTGATAACTCAGTGAGAGTATATGAAGAGGCGGGTGAAGCAGTTGAGAGGATGTGGTGAGAGGAAATGATGAAAGGCCACAATAACATAGCAGGAAACGGCAGAACATGTGGCAAGCATACTGAGGACTGCATGGATTTTATGTGTCAAATTACCTCCAAAGAGGTTCTTTGGAATTTAAAGCATAGTAAGAAAGTATATTGCAAAGCTCACAGGACCTAATTACGTGGGACAAATTAGTCTGCAAGACCTTCATAATCTGTCTAAATATGTGGGTGTAGTAGTAAGTTAACAAGCAGGATATTATGAGTGAGTGTCTGAAATTCCAGTTGTGTCACATGTAGAAGAGCTTATGTGCAATAAACAGAAAACTGTTGGAGGTTTTAATGCATACCTGAAACAGCAGAGCGACACAAGGGCGATAAGATAAGAGGAAAGAGTTCATGGTGGTTTGTTTGAGCAAAATGGTCTCAAATGTCATTAAATACTGGTAGCAACCAATATAGAGCTATAGTTTAAGAAAGAATAATTAGCAAATTCTATGTTGTCATAATCAAACACATTTTCCATGGCTTAGATGACTCATCTAATACCTCTAAATATTTCAAGATATGTAAAAGACCACAGCAAAACTGAGCTCTAAGAACAGTTAAAACTGACACTATACCTGCAGTGGTAGCCTTGAGTTGGGAACAAACTGGCAGGAAAAGTGGATGGTTAAGTGAAAGCAATGGCTTCTCTTGTGAGAAATTTCAAATGCTTGGGAATAAAAGTGTCTGTGAGACAGACTTAACAAGGATCCTCACAACACCCTATGTCTTCTTGCTGTCAAGAAATGTGGAAGAAAGATAAAAGCTATGTATGGTTAACGTGGTGATTTCACACAAGAGCAGGAAAAGGAGCTGTGGGAAGATGGTTGCTTCACCGAACAAGAGTGGAGGGTCTACTGCCATCATGCAGAACCTGGGATGGACACAATGCTGCCCGAATCACAAATTTGTCCTTACTGTCTTGGCAAATACTTGTGAAAGAGCTGAAGTGGTTTGAATGTACCCATTGCTGTCCTTCAATGGCAGGTCCCTGTTGATAGTGATAGATTACCACCAATGTTAATTTCTCAACTAGTTCAAGTAGTAGGACTCTGTAAAGCAGGCACTCTGAAAAGGCATGCTGGGGATCAGGCTACATTAGGTTTTTTCAATGTTTATTTAGCCCAAGCTAGCTAAAAGCAGATATTTTTTTTTGTTTGCCCACTTGAGCAAAACAGGGTATTGTATTGCAAGGGAGCAGCAAAACTCTGTCTCATGGTACTATACATACATACATACACGGGTGAGGAAAGCAGGGAGATGATGACATAGTTGTAAAATACTCAAATTAAGTACCTTACAGGTTCTATATTCTATATTCTATATCTGAAAAAGTGTTAATAGCAAACTTAGACCTTAGATCAGCGATTAAGCCAATCTTCTGCATGCAGCATTTAGTGTGTTTGAAGTTATCTTTAATTGTGAAAGGTAATTAAAAATTTCTGTTCTCATTGTGTCTATCTTTTTCTTGTTTTCCACTATCTATTTTTACCTTTTCCATTAGCTCATGCATCTGGAGAAGTGATTGAAAAGTGGTCCTTCAGTAACTCCAAGAAATTTTTATCTGCTGGGTCAAGATGTTTAGTGAGCTTGATCTAAGATATAAATATTTTGCAACTCAGCCTGATATACTCTTACGTCTCCAGAAAAGCTCGGATTGCAGACTCTTTGAAGAAAAAGTTTCAAAAAACACAGGGACTAATCCTCAGCGTTAGTCCCTGTCTGGCTGGAAGCGTGGTGGTGAATAAAGTCCTTTTTATAATTAAGATGATTTCATCTTGAACAACAAATTATAGGTTTGTGTGAAGCAGTCCAAAGAAGAGTCCAAGGAAGAGGATATATCTTGAGAGTTGGACTGTTGTATTTTCTTTGCCTATAATTTTTCTTTGTTTTAAATATATGGTTGGTCATAATTGCCTTAGAAATTATTTGTATGTGTGCAAAAATGTTCCACTGATTCAGAAAAATGTAAACAAAATGGGTTTTGTTCAAACAAGCAAAGTGTTAATCCTCATTCTAGCTATTGATCCTTCTCAGTGATCACTCTTCGGTCCATCACCGCAGAACTGCCTGTCAGTTGTGGAGGCACTATTTTAAGATTTTTTATCTGGTTTTAAAATTAATGTTTATAGGGAGCGTACTTGCACTCAAAATGTAAATAGGAGTTTTACTGATGCTCTTAAACCTCAACGTAAATATACTGTGCACCTCTAGTTACAGGTGTCTGCCTTTCTTTTGTGAGGCCTTCTACTAAAGAGAGATTTGGCTTAAGATAGACAGCAAGTATTTTTGCATTGTCATATTATCTCCAAAATTCTATATGTGTCTAAAATACTTGGACATTTTTATCATGTGGGAACACACAAGTGCATATATATCAAGTTGCTTGTCTTTTCTTCCATTTATTGAAGTGGCATTAGATTGTGTAACAATCTAGAAAGATATTACATGTTGAACTTTTTAGTGTTAAAATTAAAGAATATATATTGCATGGGATATAAAAAGATGCATTTAATAAATTTGTGAAGCTCTACATCACACTATGAATGTACCAACCCACATGTGCTTCAAGGAATCACACGAGAAAGTTAGTACATAAAATTGAAAGATGGTTTTATGAGTGAATATTGAAAATGATGCTCTCTTGTGTAAAGAGCACTAGTGCATGTGAAACCCTATGTGCTTTTTACATAATATGCCTCTCTAGTTAACATATAACGTAAAGTGTCATGGATCTTTTAGAGCTTGATTCACTATGAAAGAAACACAGCCATCTGTAGTGTGAAAGTTTGTGACTCAATTGTCCACACCTTACAAAGTGATTCAGCAAAGACATATCTGGGCCGTGGAAACTTTTCCTTTCTTTATTCCATGAGTTCTTGCTTTGAAAGAATAAAAAGATCTTTGACATGCAGTATGCATTTTAATTCTCGCATAGTAAGACTGTGTGCAGATTTAAGAATGTGCTTATAATTATTATTATTATTATTGTTTCACAAGGCCGTTTCCTGCTTCTGTGTCATATTTTGAATTTTCAAAGGTGGATTAATAAAATGTGAAAAATAGCAAGTCATTTTCAAAGTGATGGGCGTATAGATAGATTAGATTAGACAGAAATCTGGACAGACCATTGGAGAAATGTTGTTAGAAAAAATGGGACTTCTGCAATTACTTCTAGTCCAGTTGTGACCCATTTTGTGGAGGTTACGCAGTGATATTTTTTAGCATTCTCTTTCTTACAAATACAAAAGCATTATGTAGAGCCTCCATTAGTATCCCACCCCCATGTCCTCATACAAATTGTGAGCTAGTGTCCAAAATCATTAACTTTGGTACTATGAGTAAGATTCTCTTTCTTTCTTTCTCTCTCTGTATGTATATAAAATGTATAACTGCCCTTTGATGACAGGCCAGCCCAACTCAGTTAGGCTGTTGCAGGCAGACATCGTTCATGTGGATAGGTCCCATAGATCAGCTGATACACGGTAACTGCAAGACTTCTCCATTTGCCCTCTTTATTTAGCGTTCTCACTAAGCTTGACTGGGTGTAGTTTCCTTGTAGGACTCCATGCATTGTTTCCTTATTCCTATTTCTTTCTTGATTGGGGTGGATCCACACCTGACATTGTGAGCATCTGAGCTTCAGTAACTTTAAGTCCAACTTCAAGTCTTAGTGAGTTCTAACACTTCCTGACAGATTGGGGCAACCCTGTTATATATCCTCTGGAGAACTTGTAAATCTTTTTGCCCTTCACGATAGCTGCCAAGTAGAAGCAGCTGAATACACATCTAGCCTCACTTTGGAAATCACCTTGCTTCAGGAACATGCTATTTCTCTCATTTGATATTAAATCTTTGCCAGAATCAAACAGTTTCCGACGAGCCAATTTTCTGAGCTAGAAGAGCAAGAAAAAGTCAAAGGTATCCCTCTTTTTTTTTAGGTTGTTTTTAATCTTGGCATTCTGTTCATGGAGACATCTTTGTTGCCAACATGTCTGCTGCTGCTCCATCTCTCACCCTTCAGGTTTCCTAAAATAGCTAAGAACACAGAGTTTCTAAGCCTGAAAAATACACTTACTGGGAAAAACGGTCTGCATGAAGTTAAAAACTATATATTTATACTGTAAGCCCTGCAGCCTGGCTTCCTGCCCACATTTGGGCATCTGTGCTGTCTCTGGGTACCTCAACTGACATATGCATGCCAGTTCCAAAGACGAAGAAAGAAAGGGCACTGCTGGTTCAATGCTGAGCCTATGAACACAGTGCAGTATCTTCAAGAGGTGAGTTTTGCCACCGTTAGAGTCTGTTCATTATCACAGGCCTCTGGAGGGTAGGGTTCATTCTTTATTATCTGAAATTAAAACTTCTTTCGTAATATGTACTGTCACTTCAAGCAGAATTCATTCATTCTTTTCATTCTCTCACTGCAGATAGTCTGGAGTATGTTTTGAGGTGAGTGCATCTTCAAGTGTCAATCCAAAGTAAGACGTGAAGGGCATGGCAAAAACCGGAAGATTTGATGTGTTAAATTTTCCCCTAAGTTCAGGTATCTAGAATTGCTACTGAACTCATAGAAATGGAAACAAAAGTTTCATAAGAGAGCACAGCAATTCCTCAGATCCAGGCAGAGAAAGCAAGTTCTCCTCTGAAGAAAGGGGATGGATTTTGAGAAGGAAATAATCGTATTGGTAGAATGAATGCTTGCATATGCATGAGGAAAACTAGAATGAGAAATTCTTGATATATATAAGTTTTTGAAAGGCATAGGGAGTTTGGAAGTTTGAAGAAAAAGTAACTGAATTCAGGATCCAAGATGTGTGTGATTTCATTTCTCTGAACTAATACTGTCTTCTCCTTTTGAAATTTTCACAGATTATGTTCATAAAGGATTTTATTTATGGTCAACAGAGATGAATATTCAGCAAGAACAAAACCAGAAGTTCTTCCCAGATGGAGGAGTATGACTAACCCTCTTGATTACCTTCACAGTCAGTCCTGAAGCCCCCAATAGCAAACGACACTCGGTGCAAATATTTCTAATAGCACTGCTTGTCCTTGGCACATCTCTTACTACCTGCAAACCCTTGGTGACTTTTGGACTTCACAGAACTTATGCAACATGGAACTGCAAAAAAATAAAGACTGTGAGCTCCTAAGATATTTTTATCCTCTCTGCAGGATTCAAGGATGTGCAAAGAGAAGTTAACAGATTTACGGTACCGAGTTAGGAACCAGTTCTGCACTGGCTGAAAAGCTTATTGAACTTGTACAATGCAGAGGGTACAGTCTAGGTGGGTTGTGCCATCTGCTTAGAAAGAAAAGGCAAGGGAGAATTTTGACAGCTGTTTGTTGAGTCAGATACTCATCCCTGATTGTGCCACAGTGGCAGTTTACTGCCAAAGAAATGCATCCCCTGTTGCTTAATAGACCTGACCTGGATGTTATAAAGTTACACCTGCTGGAAACAAGCCTTATGATGTACTGCTCATAAAATGCCAGTGATTCTACTAGAGAAATGTCCTGAAATCAGCATGTTGAGTTCATTCTTGTCTCTCTTTGTACTAGTGATACAGCAGCAGGCAGTGGGGATATAACCCAGCTAATTCTACAAGGTGATTAGGGCCTGAGCATTATGCTCCATATTATATTCAGGTTTTCCCTGAGTATGCTCAGATCTGTTGGGTATGACATACTGCATGTGAGTCACTCATATTCTGCATGAGTCATATGTTGAAGTGTGAAAGCAATGCTGTATCTCTGCTGTTGTTACCCGTTGCTCAGCTGCTGCCATACCACTAGCTCAAGCCAATTGAGCTCACCTTCCCAGTTTGAGTCAGCTCTCATCAGCTGCCGGAGCCCTTTAAATGTGATCCAAAGCGTTGCCCAACATATAGCTAATGAGAATGGCCATATGTGTTTGGGTTTGGGCTTTGAGGTACGAGTCTGTGGATTAGAACCTCCAAGCATTCTTCCGGAAGTATTGTAAAGTATCCAGAAAAACTGTAGGCATCTTTAAAATTCATTTTTAAAAGGAAAATGATTTAAGTACTCTTTTATAATGCACATATCTGTAGCACCAGGTAACTAAAGCATGTTTGTCTTCCTCATACATCCAACACTTTAAGACTACAACACTGTTGTGTGTTTGGTGGTTTGCTTAAAGATCATGTTAACCAAGAATGATTCACACCTTCAAAGTCTGAGAAAATCCGGAACAGTCATACCCTGGAGGTCATTAGTGAAATATGAAACATCTGTTGTGGACTAACTGATGAAAAATAGACCTTTAGCTTACAGGTGAGTGTCAAAAAGTTGTAGAATTGATTTTCCCATCAGCTATCAAGCTATTCCCTGCTGTGGTCAACAGCTGTGGTCATAGCATAGAGCCCTTATTCACTCGTGACGTAGAAATTTTGTTCCAGTTAGGTGGTAATTAATGCTTCTGGATTAAATCTGTTTAACAAAGAACACAAAGCAGAGTACAGTTATACTACACCTGTCATTTGGAAGTGTCCAGTGATCCTCCAACATTGTGTGATTCGCGGAGCTGAAAATTTTCATTTGTCTAAAAAATTTATTAGTGCTCATTCTGCCTGCAGAACCCTTTAATTCCCGTTACACATGTCAGCATATTATGACTGGGAGCTGTCAAATTCTAATAACTAAAAGTTCATTCTTCTATCTTTTCATGCTGTGTTTGAGAACTATAGGTTGGGAATAATTCCCTAGCTAAATTTCTTCAAATGATAAACTCAACCATTTGTGCTCTCTCTCTCAATTTGTTTTTACATCAATGCCTTTCTCTTTCCTTACGTTTCTCTAAGAGAAAAAAAAATTGATTTTCTTCCCAGAAACACTGGCCATTTTAAAGAACATAATCTGAGCTGACAGCAGACAGATATGATGCAAAAATATTTTTTTACCCTCTGATTTGATCAAAACATGGATTATTTAAAAGAAGGAGGATGAAGAGGCAAAGTTAGTAGGAAACAAAACGCACAAAAAACTCTTACCATTTCATGTGGTTAAATAACCTTGACACTGGATAATATTTTTGCCAGACTCCTTGAAACAGGAATTTGTTGACACAATGTTCAATAATAGAGATACAGGACTAATGTTAACATACTGCAAATACTCCACCAAATAGTATCTATTGATCCACCTGTTATTGTGCTTGTTACTGAAATGCTGTATGTAAAGCAAAGGAAACCAGCTTCCAATTTAAGTCATTAATAGATTGGTTTTGAAATTTATGTTACACATGTCCAACAAATCAAGAATAAAAGCATGTGAAAGGCTGTGTAGTCCGTATTGAATTACTCATTCTTTCCACAGTAAAAGCCTTTAGCTAGAGATTGACCAAAGAATTTAAAATATCTCATTATATATATGTCATTGTTCAAAGTGTCCCTAAATGGGATTAAACAATAGTCACTCAAGAGTATCCTGCAATGTCTATTCCCCCTCCTCGCCCCCCTTCCCCTCCTCACCTTGACTTAAATTAAGGCTAATGATATGTTTTCAGTGTAAGGTAGAAGAAGGATTTCCCTTGAATGACTTTCCAACATTTTCAAATCTAATTCATTATAAGCACTTCTATCAAATGATTACTTTTTTCATCTCATTGTCTTAGAGGATTTAACTCTAAAACACACATGTTTGATATGGACTTAATGACCATGTTATAAACTGAAACCAACTGAAATATTCACCTACAAATTTGTGTTTGTGTCTGGAATTAAAAGTAATGCTAGGAATGTTTTTAAAAGAATAATAGATTTTTTTTTAATTATTATTTCTGGTTTTCTGCCTGTGTGTACTGATTTTTCCTGGTTACTGATTCTTCAATGAAAGGTAGGAGATAGCCTCATGGGCTGCAGAGGACAGTTCAGGGAAAGGAGACAGGAGAAGGAACAGCGGAGAGTGGCTATTTTTGGATTAATAGCTACTTTTGAGTATCAGCTCAATGACACTACACATTTTTAAACAATTCTATTTCAAAAAACATTCCCCTTTCCTAATCCTGTGTAAAAAATATTTCTGCAACCACAGGCATAGTAACATTAAACATCTTTACAGGGAGAGAAGCAGCAAATAGTTTTGGTTTCTCCATCCCACCCCACTCCCCCCCCCCCAAAAAATGTTGAGATAATTAAGGTAGTGAACATATTGCACCGCTATATTGGTTCAGTCACCTGATTTGTCTCTCCGATCACTATTTGCACGATATACATCATTTTGACGGGCTTGTGATAGACTGCTGTCTGAAATTCTTTAATCTGGGTCTCCTGTTTGGCAGTGCAGCAGACTTTGCTATTTTGGGTATTTGAAACGGAGCCATACTCTGGGAGGATGAGAGATAGCTGTGACTCTGTACTGACTCATCAGTATGAAGGAAAGCCAGGTAAACTTAAAAACGACAATGGTCCTGTTTGTGCTGCCACTTGTGCAGAGGACTGCTGTCTGAAATTCTTTAATCTGGGTCTCCTGTTTGGCAGTGCAGCAGACTTTGCTATTTTGGGTATTTGAAACGGAGCCATACTCTGGGAGGATGAGAGATAGCTGTGACTCTGTACTGACTCATCAGTATGAAGGAAAGCCAGGTATGCAGCAGAAGTAATCCCACTGGAATCTGTGGCGTTACACCTGCATGCATGCCTGGCCAGATCTGAGAATCAGGCCCAAATAGTTTCGATTTAAGGATACCATAAGAATAAAATAAGCATTTAAGCCTGCAGGAGATATGACCTTTCTGAGGCTTTGTTTCAGGAGGTGAAACAGATGAAGTCTCATTCTGAGGATGGTTTGTGTTGTTGCATCAAGGAATGGTTTTGTGATAGGGAGGTAGATGCTGCTGACTCTGACTTTGGCCTGTGTAGAAGGAGAGAAATTCATTAGCCACTTACTCACAATTCAAGTCTCCCTATGATAAGAAGAAAAACTTTGCCTTCTGCTTCTTGGTCACAAAAGCTAGTGAAGAAGACTGAGTTTTATTAAATTAAAAAACAAAACAAAAAAATTAAAAACCTTCCGATTTTGTATGAGAAATAAGGATGTGAATAACACTTCAAAACCAAAATAATCTAACAAAATAATCCATTGAAATCTGGACTTTACTGTAGTCATTGGCATTCTGAATTTAAGTCAAGCTGAATACAGATTTCTTCTCAGTGACCTTGGCTAGACAGGTTGTATATAACTCTCCAGAGCTCAGACAAGACTGAAGGATGGGAGTGCAAGAAGGGAGAGAACTCAGGACAGAAGGGCCTTGACCCCATGGCCTTTCTTGCTGGATCTGTAGACATTTTCTCAAAACTCTTTTTCCTATGTGACTTAATGAAAACTGACTAGCTGGCTTTCTGTGCATGGGTTTGAAGGGGAGTATTGCTGTAGGTAAATAGCATTTAGGAGATGGGAGCTACCAGTTCCATGTTGCTTTCTTTTGCAGGGACTTTATCAGGTCTTTCTTATGTACTGCAAGTTTTTTTCATTCGGAGTGTTGCAAGAGTGTTTTAAAAACTTAACTTGGTTAGTTGGGTTTTTTTGTTGGTTTTTTTTTTAGGACATGAAGAATGAATCTACAACTAAAAGTGCAAATGGAGTCTGAAAAGGTCATACAAATATGTTATCAACAAGAAAGATCTCTAAATCAGTCTGTACATGAATATTAACTAAATACTGTCTTCCTTACTTTGGTTTGAGTCTGTTAGTTGTGGTTATCTCCTGCTTGTATGCACAAGGTGTATAAAGAAACCTCACTTCTTTTAAGGGGCAGGATACAACTGAAATCCTTGGGGCAGGTTCTCCTCAGCACTTACAGTGAACCTGTCTTTGATGTTCAGCTGAGGGTGCAGCAATCTGAACGCTGTTTTGATGGCATAATCCATTTATGATGTTTTCCATT
>NW_010418335.1:101889-108055 GCF_000710305.1 Buceros rhinoceros silvestris | reverse complement strand
GCTCTGTGGTTTGCTGCATTCTAGGTTGACCAAGACCATTTGCGAAGATAACCTGTGAAGTGACTCTTTGGCATAGCTTGTCTTTAAACCTTGTTTGCCACCAAAGAAAAGAGCATATTGTCAAGGACTGCTTCTTGCTCACATCACAGAAGGCTGTAAGCAATTCACATACTCCTTAAATCCTATAGACTTTATGGGATTTCCCTTGCAAGTTATGAAGAAAGGTATTAGATCCCAAACCAGTTTACACAGATTGCTGTCAAAACAAAAACAACGAAAAAAACCCCACAAACCCACACAGATTTTGTAGTGTATATCCTCTAAATTAACTGTGAATAAAATTGCTGATCTCATTTTGTAGAAGACACAATTTGCTAGCTGTGAATGTGTAGGGCAACAGCCTTGTGTTTCTGAAAGTGCCTGAAAAAAATTGAAAGATTAATAGAATTTGCAACAAATGTTTCTCAAAATTTGTATAAGTGTGTAATTTGCCTCTTGTTAATTTTCCTTCTTAAAATATTTCAGTTGAGCAACAGCAATGATAGTATGATGTGGATTAGCTTTACGTATATTTGTTTACATTCAGTATTTATATTGCAGTCAGGCTTAGCAGACGTCCTCAGGGACTGATCTTTATTCACTGCCTCCAGTGCAAATTTCTGCATGTTTTTGTCCTGATCTGGTCCTTGTAGCAGAGCTACTCTCATGCTTGGGGTTCTTGCTGGATGGAGGCAGAGATGATCAGCATCTTGCAGCTCAGGTCTGGGACTCCTTTACCTTAAAGACGTTATAGGAATTGGTCCTTAAAGGCTGCAGTTCAGCAAAGATATAAATATGTTTTGAACAACCCATCTGACTCCAAGCTAATCTTTGCAGGATTAAGATGCTGAAATTTAAGTAACTAACTCCTGCAGCATGAATGGCAAATAATCTATACAACCAGTCTGTGAACAACCTAAAGGCTGAAAGCTCTTAGTCCCAGACTGTGAATGAAGTAGCAAATGCAAAAGAAGGTTGGCTTCAGTTCACAAAGAAAGATTCACTAATCATAAACAAAATGGAGGAAAGAGAGGATAGGATGGTGATGAGGGCAAGGAGAAACAAATTCTTAGCACATAGTTTCATTTGCTCAAGTATTTCCTTGTTGTCAGGGTATAATTGAACTGCATGGCATTCAAAGTTATAGAGAGGCTGTGCTACAGAAGAGAAAGTGTGCCTGTGAGCTCCAGGGGTAGTAAGCAAATCAGTGAAGAAATCATAGCCCTAATGTAAAATTTGTAGGAACTTATTTCCTAGTGGGTAATAGTGTACAAATTCCTCAGACCAAAGATGAGTTAAAGGAAGATGTCATGCAGGAGGACATTGCAGAAAATAACCCATCAGCTGCTACCCCACGTGGCAGACCCAGAGGCAGCTCCAGAGCCATTAACACAACTGCCTGGGGAGTTTGACAAGCAAAAAGATTCTGACACTGGAGTAATATCTGCCAGCACTTGGCATCTGTGTCCCGTGACAGCCAACCATCCTCCACGGGTACTGACTCTACTGCTGGAAAAAGGAGAAAAAGGAAGGCAGTAGCAAAGCATTATCATTTCTAATATGAACTGGTAATTTTCACAGAAATTTAGAATTGAGACTTGGAAACACAAAGCATTTTGGATATGCAAGATTGCAATTTTGATTTACAAAGTTGAAGAAGTATCAAAAATACGTATCTGAAAAATATTCTAGAAACATTTGATTTTATAAGTATAACATAGTGAGTGACAAAAATCTTTGAAATGGTATTTTTGCAGGTCCCTGGCTTTACAGAGCATACGTGACCTGACCCTGTGCTAGCACTAGTTGCTAATTTCTAGGGTGACAATTATTCTTATTTAAGCAAAGTTTTTGGTTTCATACACATTTTCCTGTTTGCAGTTAGACTGATAATCTAGACGTCAAACAAAACGTAGTAGCGAGTGAGAACTAAATCTGGCAGTTCCTATGCAGATATCACTGGTATTTGGGAAACAGGCAGGACTAGAAGCAATTTCCATTTTGAGAAGTGACTTCTTAGCTGAGATGCTGCAAACAGCTGAAGTTTGAACACTACCCAGTATTCTGTAGTGCTTCACTTACAACGGATACCCCTAAATCATTGGAAATCTGATCACCTGGCAGTTTCAAAATCGCAAACTTTGTTTCTGAGTGTGTTGGCTATTTGAAGTTTTGGTGGTCCAGCACTTAATTTCATTATCAAAGATTTTCTGGATAGTTTTCCTGCTGCTTCTGTATCGGGCCCTATGAACTCCCTGAGAGATATGTCTGGGTGCTTGCGCCTGTGGTGTCTGATGCCTGAGTGAAAAACTGGTCTAGCAGGTCCAGCTCATACAGACTTTTGGTCAAAAATGTCCTTTCATAAGCTTGTTGTGCTAATATTGTTTGTGAAAAACATGAAAAACGCCTGTAAATATCCCTTAAGCCAATCAGCAGTTTTTATCTGAACTCACATATGAATGCCTCTGCAGCAGCAACATTTGTCCAGCTCTCATCATCCCAGCAGGATACTGCCTGAAGAAAGGGAATGTGCAGTTTTCATCCTTGCATGAGCCAGTGTCCTCTTTGCATCGTACCTTTTGAAAACGACCCCCCTGCTCTGCTCCCAAACCATCTTATTTGCTGCTCTTGTAACACTGAAAGGACTCCCTGCTCGTCATGGCTGCAATTATTGTTATGACTGAACCACCAGCACTGGAAGTAAGAGTTCAGCCCTTGAGAATAGAAGGCTATAGCCTCTAGCATGTTGTTCCAGTCCACTGGCATCTTAACTAGGCAGCATTAGTTTTAGCATAAAATCCATATTTCTAACCTTATGGAGGAGAGAGGAAGGTTCTGTCCTTTTTCCTTTTACAAAAAACATCAAGCAGCCGACACAAAGTTCACAAGATTAAAGAATGTTTTTCTGTCAGTTTTGTGCCTCTGCATCTGTGTCACTTACCTGTACCCTGTGAAGGGTGTGGTTCACTACGTAACAGCAAGAAGGAGTGGGAGAATAACCTTATCCTGAGAATAATCTGAATAATTTATTATTTACATGAGACTGTGAGGTAAAACGATGAATCCAGTATAGCCCCCTTCTGAGTTTTAAACATTATTTCTTCGAAGGCATAAATTTGCTTTGCAAAGGTTTCTTGATCTGCTGTAGACGATATTCCTACTTATGCTACACAGTGACAAAACCTAAAGAGGGAGTCAGATGTGTGCTCTACAGCACTCGAGAATTTAAGTTAAATCTGTAATTTTCCCCCTTGCATTTCCTCAGAGAAATTAGCTATTCTATTCACTGCATAAATTTTCAGGTTTTGCTAGCACGACACTCAGGGTGTTGAATTTTTTATGACAAAAATGCTGTAATAATTGTTGAACAGATGTAAGTGTTGGAGAGTGGGCTCTGGCAGACCTCATGAAACCTCTATTAGCAATTTAACCCTGTCGTTACTTGAACAAAATGGAAGCAGAAAAGGACAGAGTTTTGAACTGTTTCATTGAGACATGCACAAGGGGTTCCTGGGTGGAGGTAAATGACCTTTAATTAGACATATCCCTAATGAAAGCAGAGATTTAAAAAAATCTTAATGAGCACTAGCTCCATACTAGAACTCTATTAGGACTTTCAACTGTGATGTGTGGAGCTAAGAATCATTCTGGGTGGAGATATCCAGTCCAGTGATCTGTGCTGTCTGAAATGTTCATAGGAACTAATCCTCCAGTTTTAGGTCAGTCTCTGTACTACACCTGCCTTTCACTGCAGCTCAATTAGCAAACAATGACAAGACAAAAACTTTATCTCCAAGAAACTGGAGGAGCTTTAGATTTTCCACAACATGCTTAAATAAATGGCTTTTGAAGCCTGCAAGGCAAAATTTAGCAGTTACACCTCAACACCCCCACCCCCTAAAAAAAAAAACCAAAACACAAAAAACCCCAAAACAACAACAACAACAAAAAGTGAAGCATTTATGGAAACACCCTTGATTTGCTGCCTAAAAAGAGAGATGTCATTAGGGATTGCCCAGGAACTTGCTGCAGATTCTTCTGAATCAAAGAAGGTCGTTGAAAGAACATGGCAGCCCATCACCAGCATAGTCACAGGGCAGGGCTTGTGGCTACTCCAGAGTAACTACAGGAACTGTCTGTGGTACCTTCCCTACAGGGAGATGATGTCAAAAAAAGGTGGTTTGCTGTAGCTTTGTACCTGAGGTGGAGATTTGGTGTATTTGTATTTGCATGTGCAAACACATGCTCGTACAGGTATCCACATAAACACACCATTGCTAAAAACATGGGTGCATTTAAAGCTAGTATTGGTAAAGAAATCTTATCCCGAAATTTCAACTTTCATTTGGTAGAAGGCAGTAACTAGCAAACTATTACTGATGTGCTTGTTAGGGAGAGCCAGACAAACACACAACTGCCCCACACGTGCAATGTAAAAGTATAGGATTGGTTTGAGATGTCTTGTTATATGCATATATTCTGAATTTTTCAAGTTAGTGGATAGGTTTGGTATGGTGAATCCCTCTTTGATACTGCAATTCTAGGAGGCAAGGAGCTTTAAAAAAAATGCTAGGATCTAGAGCAGAGATAAAGATGAAGAAGCCTATCCTGAGTGGTGTTACCTATCTCAGGAATTTAGCTATTTTTCTCATTTTTGACTTGAGTGTACAAAAAGGCTAAAACTTGTTTGGTGGTGGTGGGGTGGTTTATATGTGTATTAATACATATAAAATCTATGTGTGTGCTTGCTCCATCTATTTTTGTTTTATATGCCCCTGTCATGTCTAGTGAGGCATGGGGAACTTTAGTGCGGTGGCTCAGAAGTTCTGTGGATAAAAACAGACTCTAGTTCATAGTATGCACAATACTGTGCATCTATAAGGCAAGGTACTGGGAGAAAAAATAAAAGTAAATTTGTCTAAATCTGTATATATTAGATGATTCTATAGAATGGTAATTTTTCCAAAGGCTGGAAAGATGTTTGAACATTGGTTATTTCTTTATACACATTTACTAAACTAGTCATGTTACAGAGTATAAGTAGAGGTATTTCTCGTGCATCTACATTTTGAGAAACATCTTCAAACGTTTGTTGGTGGACTGCCTCAAAGACATTCTTTCACAGCCCTTCCCTGTGTGCAGATTAGGGGCAACCTAGCATTTTTTCTGCTTCTTTTTTTGTTTTGTTTGGTTTTTTTTTTTTTGTTCTTTCTTATGCTATGTTCTCAGAGCCTTCTAAGTAAAACAGTCTTAAATAGGAACCAATGTCCAGCAGAAGTACAGGAGAAAGTAATCACTAGAGGATTTGATCATTTTTTCAACTTACCCGCTGCCTATTACCTATATAGATAAAGGAACACAAAGGGTTTATTGTGAATGATTTATTGGAGAGATACTGATCTCATTGTCAGAACACAACATTTCTAGTTACGCTTTCATTTCAGATTTAATGAAAAAATTGCTGCACTTTGCAAGGTCTTCAAGTAAAACTAGTAGCAGAGAGTGTTGCCCTTTATAAGCCTATACATAAATGTTTTTATTGTTTAGTGCTGCACTAGAAGAGTTATCAGGAGTTAACTTTAGAGATATATTTTAGCTATTCTTGTTGTCAATAATCAAACATTTAAATAATGTATATTCATAGGAAATAGAAAAAATATATGTATTTATTATCTGTAATAAGGTCATCCTAAGATTACAGCTGGAAACTGAAAAACTAGAAGGAAGCTGGTGAGCAAATGTACTTGTCACTTTGGCAAGGGCTTTATGAAGATAGGAGAGGACAGATGCTGTCATATGAGCTTATAATGTGAACACATGCAGAATGACTTGGTTTTGCTCAAAAGGGCAGTGTCATGCAGATGCAAAGCCAAAACTCTACCCCATGCTTCCTAAAGATGCTTCCAGGTCATTTCTGTTCAAGTATAGAACTGCACTTGGAGACATGGATGCCAAAGCAGCCGGGTTGGTACTCTGGAAATGAACCTGCTGTTGGCAGCAGTGTAAAGTGATGGGCAGAATGCTTCCTGTAAGGAAGGGTATATCAATGTGCTGCAAGAATAGGGAACAATTAATGAGCTGAAGAGTCCTCACCAGTGAGACTGAAACCTGAAAGATCGTTCAGCAG
>NW_010418335.1:97866-101812 GCF_000710305.1 Buceros rhinoceros silvestris | reverse complement strand
TCAGCAGGTGAGAGGACTGCATTTATGGGTTGACCATCAAGCATTCTCTGTAGCAAAGTCGCCTATCTTATGTGCTTACAAACTGGAAACCAAAGTGAAGCATCCCTGAAGCATCCCTTTTCCTTTCCTGAAAAGCCTGTATGCTCCTTGCTTGAGGACCGAAGAAAGGGAAATATAGCATAATATGTTCCTGAGACCAGGCCATTACAAATCTGTAGATTAGAAACTGTAAAAATAGGAGTCCTAAGGAAATGGCACTTAAGTTAATGAAAACAAAAAGACTCTTGCCATAAGACAGAGAATTAATCTACAGGGAAAGTTCAAACTTCATTTTAATCATGTCATCTGCGTATAAGGGTTGACTGAGTGGTTAATGAAGAAAAAGAATATATTCCCAGAATTTCAGCTGTAATTCAGTCCCGCCTAACCGGAAAATGACCTGCGTTTTGGAACAGTTTAGTTACTGATTTTCAGTGTTTATCTTTGCTCTACAAGAACCGAATGAAAGTGGGATTCTCACATGTGTAAACCAAGGGGGAAAAAAGTTAAAAAAGAAAGCCCAGGCCTCAAAGAGCATTGTCAGTGAAGTCATATAAACCACTGAAACATGGCATGAGGAAAGTCCTAAGATCAAGCCCTTTTCCCCAAGACTTTCGGCTCAGTACTCAGGTATGAAACCTACTGTCAAACATGGCATTTGCATTATTGTTTGTACTGGTACGGTCAAAGAAAAGGACATGTACATAAAACACGTTGATTTTTGGTTTGGGAGTCTTGATTTTATTTATTTCTTATTCTCAGCTGTGTCAAGTTTATCATCTCTTTTACTTGTCATGATATGATGGCTTGGTTAACTATGATCTTGAACTTTGACTGTTCTTCCATTGTCATTGCTTCTCACCAGTCATTCACTGACTTTTTCTTTGGACGAAACACTTCAGCTGATATGGGCTGAAGGACAAAAAATGGGCTAATTTTTCTCCAGTGTACGTGAATCAAGATTTGCCTAAGCTCCATGTAAAGCTGGGGTCAGTTGGGCTGTATGTAAAGCTCTCTTTATACCATTGGAGCGTGTCTGCATTAGAAGTTTACGTTGCTGTAGTTACAACAGCGTAACATCACTGGTGCAGGAGTCAGTGTAATTAATGCTGGGGGCATAACAGCTCTATTGGCTTTATTCATAATGAAGACTAAAGATGGAGCTTTCAAAAGTGCTGAAGTGACTTACAAGTGCGACTTTCCTTGTATCGCAGATCATGGATTCATTAATCACTCTTAAACCATGACTACACAGGAGATTTAATCCCCATCAGCCAGAGTACTGTAGTTGTATGGCTGTATTTGTAGAACAGAAGTAGATCCACAATTTCAGATAAGAAAGTCTACCAGAAGCTATTGCTGTGGGACTTATCTAAATAACACATGCATTCATATTGCAGCAGTTGCACCTCTTGAACTGAAACAGCACAACCCTCCCTGTGAGCAAGCACTAGGGGATTTTGATAATCCTACACCTTAACATTGTTGTTCCATTTGCTAAATAGTCAGGATTTTAGATCTGACCACATTTTGTTGGTGTTTTTCCAAAGGGATGAGGGAAGGATCTATAATCCATTGGTGTCTGAAAGCAGATCCGAAAACACTCAGCTTACTGGTTTGCTCTAAAGACTAACATGAAGTTTGCCAGTTCTGTCCTCCTCACTAAATGTCACTCTAGTAACAGGGAATCCATATCAGGTTTCAAGGAAAGGAAGAGTTTTTGCAAGAAAACCATTTTATTTCTACAGGTTACTGTATTTCTGCTAGCAGTGCTAGAAAAGCAAGATTACGGGGTGTGTGTTTAATACAAAAAGTAGATTTGCTGATAAAACTGTTATTTGAACTGTTTATATTCAAATGTCCTTTAAAAAAAAGCATCATCAAAATTTACAGATAGTAAGAGTGTGCAAATCAGAACACTTATCTTCTTTTTATAGACTAAAATCAAATTACTCGTCACATTTTTCTCAGTTACAGAATATTAGATTGCGGTGTCTGTAAATTACTTGCTTTTTTGAGAAAGGTATATTCCAAAACCAAAATTGAAGACCACATCAAGACTTTTTAATGTTTTTAAACATTCTCAGCAATTATTACTTGTCCTACTACATCAACCCTGTATCATTCCTAAACCTACCTATGATGGTGAAGAGTAGCTCACATCATAATCAGGTTCTTAATTAATTACCTTGTAGCCTGCTATCTTAAAAATACAGGTTGAAAAATGCTATGTTAACCTTTTAAATTTTTTTTACCCTAATAAAATAACAAACTTGTTTTGTGACCTGTAATTCTGAATCTGATTGAGTTTTCAATATACTGTAATTCACAGATTTTCTCCCCTCTAGCACTAGGTTTGTATCTGTCACATGGTTTTCAGTGTTCCTAATGAGCTGTTAACAAGCTGTCAATTACCTATGCAAATGAGGCAAGCAGAAATGGAGGGGTTGCTATACCTAGAGTTAAAGTGTGCTACCTCAGATTGTTACGAAATAAATCATTTCAGTTTTAATAGCTGTCTGTGCTCATGTGGCTTGTGTCATGTAGGCACTGTTTCATTATATTATTTACCCAGCAATAAAATGCTGCAGGGGACTTTGGGGGTGATTAAAAAGTTGAGGGGGAGGGGAACTCGCACGAGCAACTGAATTTTGCACCTTCTGCTCTTCTTGGGTCTGGGCTACAAGGCTACAAGCTGCCAGGTGCCCTTAGCCCTGCTGAAATCAATGACAATTCTGGAGTTTAGGCCTGATCCTGGCAGAATATTTAACGAACGTTGTTGCCAAGGTATGTAATGGAGCCTCATGAGTAAATAAAGTTAAAGGGAGGACCTAGGCGTTGAAATCTCAAATTTGGGAGCAAAGGGTGGATTTCATATATGTATTCTCAGCCGCCTAAGAGCTTTCTATAGAAAGGCTTGGCAAGAGAAATCTGGTACATCTATTTGTGTTGTCCTGTAAGGAATTCTTTCCCCCTTTCTAAAGTCAATGAAATTTTGCCTTTAAATTCTTTTTCCCTTTGCTTTAGCCTGCAACTGATGCTTACCGTAAGACGTTTTGAGATATTTTGTATGAAGAATGTTATATAAAATGAGATTGTATTGTATTTATGACCGGCACTATAATAACGGACTATCAGTGCTTCCATTATAAGACCCTATTGTTGAGGGTTTTTAAACTCACCCATAAAAATTCACTCAGGACTGCAGCACAGTTTGCAAAGGATAAACAAATCTCTTTGGCTATTTTTGAGTTAGAATAAGTGAAATCAAGAATGAATATTAGACTTAAAGGTTTCTACTCATTTTGGTGTGTTTATGTGCATATATGTATATTCACATTTTAGAAGATGTATTTACATTCCAGAAGCATAGTTTCCATTATTTAAGAAAGTGTTATCAAAAAGCACCTAGAATAGTTAACATATTGCATTGTTTTGTTCCAGCCCATACCTAATTAAGGATGCCTCTTAAATCTTCTCACCGGATCAGGCTTAAGCTCCTCAATTGTCATCAATTTCAATAGAGGTAGGGACACCTGACAGCTGGTGGTCCTGACCTAAGAAGAGCAGAAGGTGCATACCAGGAGGGAAGCAAGTTGCTCATGTGAGTTCCCCTCCCCACTCAAGTTTTTAATCACCCCAAAGTCCCCTGCAGCGTTTTATTGCTGTATAAATTTGCATACTCAGCTAACACAGCTGAAAGGTCATTGGCATATGTACTATTCTTCTTTCCTTATGTCCATTATGTTTAAGGTTCAGGGACCTGAAATTGTGCACACTGAAGCCAGGAAGCCTGGGGTGAAGCAGAGAGAAGTGGTTCTGGTAGGAAGCCAGGAAGAGAAGAATTTGAGAGAGATAATGACATGAAAAACAGTAAATAGAAATGAATTAAATAAAAATCAGGAAT
>NW_010418335.1:69040-97777 GCF_000710305.1 Buceros rhinoceros silvestris | reverse complement strand
GAATGCCTTTTTAGACGGGAGAAACCCCAAAGAAACAGTCTGCGGTGAAATTAGTAGGCTAAATGTTTCATTGATCAATTCTGATGGAAGCTTTCTGGTCAGAATGTCAGTGGTAACTTTATTTTCTGCTGGTATGTACAATAATCCTTTTGTTCCATCTGCAAACACTAGGGGGTAAATTTTTAGTGTGATGCTTAGGGATTTAGCTGTAGGACTCCCATTAACGATAATGGGAATCATGTAGCTTGAGCACTCTGCACCGTGCTGAATATTTACCCCTCAGTTCAGAGCACTCTCTCGTTGAATTTTTAATTATATTTACAGATAAATTCCATAACCAAATATCATCAGCTCTCAAGCAGATTGTTTTATTAAAAGATGCAGATTTCTAACTTCATTTTGAGCTGCAACCTACAGTGATTGGTTTAGCAGCTGAGTAATTTTTTTAAGTGTCTATTTAATAATGCTCGATTTGTCAGCTTCAGAACATTTGGGAGACAATAGAGTATTAGAAAGCATCCCAACGTGCATGAACGTGCCAGAGAAATGCAAAACATGAATATTCCACCTTGTACTGAGATTTCAAAAGATATGTCACGATACAGCTTCTCTACAAGCTCTTTCCAGGAAATACTACTTCTGTATAAATCTGTGGTTAAAATTAGTAGTAGTATACAAACACTCAGAACTAATAGGATATGACTGTGAGAACCTCATGAAGTTCAACAAGACAAAGTGAAAGGTCCTGCACATGGGTTGAGGCACTTCTAAGCTCAAATTCAGGCTGGGCAGAGAATGAATTGAGAGTAGCCCTGAGAAGGACCTGGGGGTCTTGGTGAATGAGAAGCTTAACATGACCCAGCAGTATGCACTTGCAGCCAGAAAGCCAATTGCATCCTGGGCTACATTAAAAGAAGTGTGACCAGCTGGTCAAGGGAAATGATTCTCCCCCTCTACTCCACTCTTGTGAGATCCCATCTGGAGTACTGTGCTCAGTTCTGGGGTGTCTATTATAAGAAAGACATGGACCTGCCTGAGCCGGTCCAGAGGAGGGCCATGAAGATGATCAGGCCTTTGGAGCACCTCCCCTATGAAGCCAGGCTGAGGGAGTTCATGCTGGAGAAGGGAAGGCATAGTGGCCTTCCACTGCTTAAAGGGGGCCTACAGGAAAGATGGGGAAGGACTCTATCAGGGAGTGTAGTATAGGATAAGGGGTAATGGTTTGAAACTGAAAGAGGGTAGCTTTAGACAAGATATGAGGAAGAAATCGTTTACTGTAAGGAAGGTGAGACACTGACACGGGTTGCCCAGAGAGGTTGTGGAAACTCCTTCCCTGGCAGTGTTGAAGGACAGGTTGGATGGGGGTTTGAGTAACCTGGTCTAGTGGAAGGTGGCCCTGTCCACAGCAGGGAGGTTGAAACTAGGTGATCTTTAACATTCCTTCCAACTCAAACCATCCTATGACTATATGATTCTATGACACGGGCAGTATGCTTTTATTTGCATTTGTGCAGATAAATGATAGGAGCCTAAACATTTGATTTGCCCGAGGCAAAAGGGGTTAATGTAAGAGAGGATATTAGAATTCAAGGGTTCCTCACTTCTGTGCATGCTCTATAGCCTATACTTACACCAAAATCTAACGCCTGTATAAGCAGATAAAGAAGAGATGGTACGCATACAGATCTCCTTAGCTCCTCCCTGAGGCACGCATCCAGTCGCTTTTGCAGCTCTTAATTCCTGAAGTAGCTACAACAACTCTGCTGTGACCCTGTTAAAATGACTTGTGAAATATGAATGATTCTGCTGGTTTAGTTCCCATTTATTTAGCTGAATTGGTAGAGATGCTCTTTGTTTTAAGATATGGGTGAGATTAATCTCTCTTTCAAGGTGTTTTGTAAAGGATTTTTAAAGGCTGCTCATCTGGTCAGAGAGAGCTGTGGTGTAGTCTTTTTTCTGGTGCAGCTGTTCTAGGGGTCCCCATGCCAGACATCAGCTGCTGTCAGCAGAGTTGTTACAAATATGAGCACAAATAGAAACATCTTTTTAGTGCCACTAATAACTGATACATTTCTCATGTCACTTTGGCTTGTGCCAGAGGACTGGACCGACACAGAGAAAGTCTGAGATACAAAAAGCACAAAGGTGTTTTGACCAAGCCTTGTCGCCCCCTCCGGTTTCTTTCCGTATGATGTTAGTTGTCCTCAGTTGAAACAGCTGTTTCAGAGTGTGTGCCCATAAAAGCTTGCCTGCATAGGAGGTTGCCTTTGAAGATTTTCTTTGGTACTCTGTAAATGGACCGAAGAAATCTATAAACTACAAGTTTTTGCATCAATCAATGCACAAGAACTTCCCTCATGTGAAAGTGCATCCTTTGGCTCCTTTAGGAAGTGTGATGTTTTCTGTAAAAGGGATAACTGCATCCAAGCAACTGACTTGAGAGCAGAGACGTTCCCAGGGCACATTTATACTTAATCCATTCGATTCATACTACAACTGCCAAAGTTCAGGTAAAACACATACTGCTTCCCCACCCTTTCCAGTAACCACCAGTGTGTGAAACAGTGATGTAGTTCCTCCATGTGCTCCAGGATTTCGGGTTTGTAGTCCCACAGTTCCATCTCCACTGGAGCAGGAGTTGTGGAGTATCCATTTGACTTCGGTCAAACATAACTGAATACTCCTCTCCGTTCACAGCAGCAGTCTTGAATTATGATTGATTTCCTCTCAAAGTCAGTGGAAATTCCGATTATAGTCGATAGCCTGAGATCAAACCAGAACATCCTTTGGAAAAAAAAATGAATAGTGATCAGTCTTTCTTCCCAACACTGGTGATTGACAGTACAAGACAATGGGAGAACCTCCGCAATATTTTCCCCAAGAAAACTTATTTTTTGTATGCTAATCTTATATCTGAATATATACCCTAATCCTGGTATTCATGTCTCTGCCCTCAGTAATCATCAGCCCATCTCTAATGTTTCTTTTGTTCAGAAGAGGTAAACTCTTCTCACTTTTCAGTAGCAGATTACACAAAGGGAACTTTATGGTATATATTACACTCACAAAGCAGTTTTCTCCATCTTGCAATCACTTTAAAAAAAAATAAAAAAAAACTTTCTTCTTATCTCATCTTCCTTCCTGCATGAATGTCTGAGATAATCAATGAAGTTCCTGTGTAGAGAATAAATTGAGCTCGAATGGCTCCTCTTAAACTGTACAATCAAAGAAAGAGGAGGTTTTTGCTGATGATTTTGATATTCAGTTTAACTTTCTTCACCAGGCTGTCAGCTCAGTGAAAGGGAGGTCAATCTGACCACACTCTTCCTAAAAGATCCTCTTCTGAACCATCTACTTGAGTATACATCTCCTGACAAATCAATGGCAGAATCGAGAGTTATGTACTTTGCCCAGAAGTCTGGGGGTTGATTTTCCCTCATCGTACATCTTGTGTAGTTTAGGTTTATGCATCTGTTGTTTAGGTGAGTGCAGCATGGGTCTAAGACAGTGCTTGATAACAATAGTAATGTTTAACATCTGCATCCTAGTGATGTAAATGCTTGCCTGAGGTTTCAGGACAACAGAGATGCAGACCTCTATCCTACAACATGAAGAGATACAGATCATGGCAAGTGTGGGGGGAAATGGGCACTTGCACACACATACAAAGAAACTGTTTCTGGGAAAAGGTGGTAAATGAGTGACAATTTTAAACTAAAATTCTGGAGTCACTAATTCAGATATTCGAGTTTTGTACAACAGATGTTGGAAGGCAAAACACTAAGCAAAATATAGGATCTTACAGAGATGAAGAAACATGACCTTCCCTGTTTCAGAGTAATTTTGCATTTCTTGGCCAGGAACACTTGCTGCAAGCTCTGGGGTAGGAATTGTTGTGCTCCTGTGAAGTTATAGCATGGTGGGGCTGCTGCACAAGAGCAACACAAGTGTAATGAATGTGACTAAAAACACCCCAAACATTCTTTTGCTAAATTATCCAGATCCAGCCAAATCTCTAAGGAGTGAACAGTTGTTTGAACCAATTCAGATCTGTCTCTAGGGTTACTGTCCTCAGGCATTTACCAGTATGGGATTTTTCTGCTCAAGACATGAAGGGAGCTGTAGAGGAGGAGCAAAACTCAAGGGCAGATCTGGAGTGCTAGAAAACCAGTTAGCATGAGAGAATTCCTTAAAATTCACACCCAGCATCACTGAATCTATGCATTGCATTTGGCCATGAGAGGTTTCATTGATGGATCAGATTCATCTGTTCATGGACAAACTCTCGTCTTTCATCCTCCCCCTTTCCTCCCAAAAGTTCTCTTCTGAGCTTGTCTGCAGCCTGATGTAAAATGAAGTTGTATGTATGAGACTAAGGGCATTACATTCCAAGTAATAGCCGTTACATTGTTCTCTATTAGATCTCAATTTGGGGAGTGCATTATTGCAGTATTTCTTTTGTGCTGATGCTATTCCACCAAGACCAGTGCTGGCTGGCTTAGTTGTGTCAATGATTTCTTCTAGGGTGGCCTAGACAATATGTCGTGAAATATATTATACTATGTGATTTGTAAATCAGTCTTGCAAATGTATTTTTGAAATTTTGAAATTCTTCAGTCAAATCCTATTGTCTGTATTTTCTAATGATGATTGCTGATTAACAGAAAACAAATAAGGACATGATTTTTATACACATAGAAAAGATCAGCTGAGAGAACACAATTCTTTAGAAAGTTTAGGAACGAGAATTCTACTTTGACCCATATGGTAGAAAGCTTTTCACTTTTCTTGTAGAAGAACCAAAATACTATAAATAATTTTGGAATTTTATATGATGATATTTAGGAACATTTTAAAGTTTTGGTTTTTTTTTAAAAGGAAGGACATGCTTACGCTTTTCCCACAAAAAGTTGTTGTTGTGGCAGTGCTTTTAAAATTCCTTTATATCCTGTATTAGCAGTGAATGATGCTAATGTATACTTGTTTTTTTTAGCAATGTACCTTGTATAGTCAAACTTTCTATGAATGGTGAATGATATCCATTAACCTAAAAGGTCTTAAGCCGAATATGGAGGACAGCCTGATCCAGACTCTGTATGTAGCTGACCTGTCATTTACAGGCTGTTGTGTTACTCAGCACAACTTGGAGAGAAGTGTTGCACCCAGCTCCGCTTGCTCCATTTACAGTTGCCTGAGGGTTGCCCTGGTTTGCACTAGATAACCTGAAGCATATGCTGGGGCAGCTGGGCAAAGCTGTAGCACATTACGTGTGCCTACAAAAAGAAGTGCCACGAGCACCGCATGGGGCAGGATTGCTCTGTCTCAGCTCAGGTTGCCTTCTCCAGGTTGTCTTATGCCTGCACCAAGCACACAGACAGTGCAAGGGGCAGGCATAGGAGAAGTGGTATTTTTGAATGGCCACATTAAACAAGGCTGACTTGAGGATGTGCAGGACTCAGGCGCGAGTCCCTGTTGCCAGCCGTGCTCCACCCTCAAGCTTGAGCAGGTGAAGTTTAGGGAGCTTCCTGCCATCACAGAGTCCTGACCTCTTGCTACAACCACTCAGCCACCCCAGGGTTTTTTGTTTCTTTTGGGGATACCTTTCTACTCAAAGGCAGTTCTCACACGTCTTGTCACACTAAATTTTCATGATGTTTCGTCATATACTGGCTAAAACGATGCTGCCTGTTTATTTGAGAAATGAAGCTTAAGAACAGAGAGTATACAAGAGAAAAGAGAGGTGACAGGAAGGGATGGTAGGTATACGTAAAGGGCAGAAGGGATTCAGAATGTTTATCAGAATGACCAAGCTGAAGGGTATGTAAATCCAGTTAACAGTTGAAAACAAGTAGCCACATTAAAGGAAGTGGAAATAAAGTCAATTAGTGGCAGGAGGCATTAGTTGGGGGTGTCAGCTGGTGAACGGTGACTAATTTGATATAGTCTAATCACATAGTTTGGCTATTTGATTACCAAATTGAGGTCCAAACACTGCTACTTCCAGGGCAATCACTTCAGAAAAGAGGGTAGATGGAATTGTCACGAAATCTGATCCATTCCTTAATTGAAATTAGTTTTAAATAGCTGTAACGCATGCGATGTAAAACCCAAGAAGAAAATAGTTGGTGAGATACCGTGTGAAAAGAAACATGGCTGTTTGAGGATGCTGAGGATGCATGAACAATGACTGGGGATCAGGATAACCCATGAACATGCACGTGGAGGTTCACGCACCTGTGCACCAAAAGTGAGCCTGTAGAAGCACTTCCCTGTCTACTGTGCTCTTACTCTCTAACTCACTATTGAAAGTCGCTCCTGTTTGGATGAAGTAGGCCAAAAATGTCAGGACCCAGCTCACTTCTCAGTGACTAGCTCCTGGAGGTGAGCTAATACACATCCAAAGGCTTTATGTACCTTGTACACTTTCATAAGAGCCTGCGCAGCCTCGCTAGAAGTGTTTACTATCTGGCATTAACAAGAATGGATGGTTAGTGGAAATGCAGAGGAAACAGGAGACAGGTAAAGTGATTTTTTTCCCCTGACAATCAATGGTTTAGCAATTTCCTGAATCAGAATTTCTATGCAGGCTTAAGAGTCTATCCTCCATGAGTTTGTCTAATCTTTTCAAATCTATTAGCATTTTTGGCTTCCTATAATTATCTTGCAGAAGAAATTTTGCACAATTATGCATTCTGTGGGAAAAATGGCTTCTTCTGTTGTAATTGCGGTGTGTCCTCGTTTCATTAGGTTCCTCTTCTTTCTGATGCTGTGGGAAAAAGAGTAATTAATGTCCGCGTGCTTCCGCTGGGCAGTTTCTGACCTTACACTTCTGTCAAGTCCTCCTCAATTATCTATCTTGCTCACTAAAAAATGCTGCTTTATCCTTTATCCTCAGCCATGCTGCCCTTACCTTTTACCTTTTCAAAGTCTTTTTCATATTTGAGACGGAGTCCAGACATACTGTTCCAGGTTTTCCTCCCTCTTCCTCATTTCGTCATCCAGATGTTGTTGGTACATATGCTGCAGGAAGTGGAAGGGCATCCAGTGGAATTGGGCTTCTCTGGGAATTTTGCCACTCCTGAAAGTATTTTGCCCATTCAGGAGCTTACCTCAAGTCTGGACACAGCAAGAGCTCTACCAGTATCATAGGCAATATTTCTAATGTCTGTGATCTGTTAAGTGAAACAAGAGAGTGCCGTGTGTATGTCCTTTAAAGGACCTATTTGATGTCACACTGTGTCTGTAGTCATAGGAGTCATGATTCAGCAGTTACTCATCTTTGTGCAGAGAAACAGCCTCGGTGAGCTGGACATGTGATCAACTGTACCACATTCTTTAAAACCACTGAAGTGAAAGGTGAACGTGGGACCAGAAAGATGTGAAAGTTTTCATTGACCAGAAAGATGTGAAGGTTTTCATTGACCAGAAAGATGTGAAGGTTTTCATTCCTGCTTGCCAGCATGTAACATAAGTGCAGGCAATGCTAAACCTATGCTTTAGAGAAACAGGAGATCACCCACCTAAATCTCCCCTTGTGTAAGGGAGATGCTCAAATTTTCACTGGAGCTCAAATGTAATCTAATTTCTTTTTCTTTGCATGTAGGGATGAATATCAGCTGAGAAAAAAAGAACAAGCGAAAAAAAGTATCCTAGGCAATCTTGCAAAGAATTTATTTTTTTTAGGTTGGTCTGGGGATCATCAGAATTGGACCTTAGCACCAGCAACCTCCAGCAGACTGCAGTGGCTCTGCCTTTAATACGCTTCCACCCCTCTGTGTTATACAGCCGTAATACTGAACACACGAGGCAGACAGCTGCCCTGAGGCATTCTCTGTAAAAACTTTCATATCACAACGGAACTGAACGTACCGTTATAACACCGCGTCTCCTTGTCTTCATGGTAAGAATTGTTCTGAAAACCAGGCAATGTCATGGAAATGTTATAATAGACACATCCAGAATGTATGGGTGAGTTAGTCATCCCCAGTGATATATTTAAGCTGTTCCTTCTACTATATAGAGAGCAGGTTAAATAGAATTAATATTGGTCAAAGGGTCCTTTTACTTTACATACTTTATGAATGTATTACCTCAATTATCAGGAAGGAAAAGGGGAAAGTGTATTTCTTAATATCTGCTGGTATAAACTCTTCTAAGTCATTTCCACCGAAACACAAATTTTCGCTCTCCAAGAAGCTTGAATATTTTCTCCCTCCCTAAATCCCATAATTGTTTTATTGCTACATTTAAAAATGTAAATAATCATTCCCCTCTCCATAATAAATTAGACACAACCAGTCTAGCTCTGAAAATGAACATTTCAATATCTTCAGACACACGATGACATCATATCAATA
Source organism: Buceros rhinoceros silvestris (assembly GCF_000710305.1). Lineage (NCBI taxonomy): Eukaryota > Metazoa > Chordata > Aves > Bucerotiformes > Bucerotidae > Buceros > Buceros rhinoceros. The sequence continues at coordinate 89,420 of NW_010418335.1, read as the reverse complement.
TTTAAAATCATTTTATGCATGTATTCCAGGTTGTCCAACTTCATTAAGGGCATTCATCAGCCCTCCAGCTACAGAATATTCCCATCGGAGTTGTAGGCCTCAGGCCCTACCAAACAGAAATTTAAACTAACTTGCCTTTTTAATTCACATTATTCTCAAATATTCCTTTTTACCCCCCTGTCATGACTAAGGCATTTAGACCTGGCTATGATTTTGTGCACATCAACATTTAACAGACAAAATCCCCATTTTTATGTCAGAACTTGAGTACATGAAAATAATATTCTTTCTCCTTCGATTTCCCTTCTCTTTTCCCATCCGTCGCTATTTCCTGGGTGCAGTAATCACTGTGCTTCTTTTAACGTTGCATATTAAGTTAATAATTTGAGCTACAGGTTGATAGGAATGTGAGATTGTTGGGGTTTTATGTTTAAAAATTTACAAACATTTCAGACATAGTAAGTTTTATTCATTTTTTTCTCTCTTTCTCTTTCCAAAATAATTAAAAAAACCCCTCTTGATCTATTTTTTATACAACTGAAGTTGTGCAACATGAATATATATTTCTGCCAGTGGCGTGAAACACAGATGTATTAGTATAAAACTTTTTTTTCTCCCACAAACAAAACAAACAGTCTTCCCTTTGTACTGGTTTATGAGGTAACGGTAGATCTCCAAGATGCTTAATGACCTTTAACTTTCCTGGGTAAAACTCACATACACAGGAAAGAATATTGTGATATCAAAAAAACCTTTCTTTGTTACTGGCCAGACAGCATAGATGTGGCCAAAATCTCTGATTTATCCTCCCCGATTTGTATGGAAAGGGTTTAAATACCCATCACTTGTTACAAAAAATGATGGAAGCATGTGGAAGTAACTAAGTTAATATAACAAGCATCTGGGGATGGAACAAGCCTGGGAGACATATTGGTGACTGAAAACGTAAAGGTTGGTGTAATATATGTCAGCATTACTAGCTATTCTGTCCAAAATGTTCTGACCGTGTCACAACCGCGTGCATGGCCAGAGACCTGACAAGCATATGTTGATGGGTTATGACCCATTTGTCACCAAAACGGAAAGGTGAAAGAAGAGAAAAAAGCAACTGCAGGGCCAGCTTTCAGATCTTTTTATACATAAGCAGCATTTTTGTAACTGTACTGCTCTCAATTTCCTTCTGCTCTCTGCATCTCTCTTCCCTCTCCCTCCCCTCCTTGTTTCAGTGTTCCTGCAGCCACTGTTTTTCCTTATGTCACACTAGGCTGCCTTTTTTCATTTTGTTCCTCTGGGTTTCACTGCTCTCTGTATTGAAGACCTCTCAGAGTTATATACACAATGCAGTCTGCCAATGCAAGGGAAGCTCAACCTGCTTCAGTTACCTGGGGTTCTTCTGGTGGTGGTACAACTAATCATCGTCGAAGTGTTATCCTTCTAGAAAGAAGCAGGTGCTGTCTCTTCTGTTGAAGTCCTGGATACTATTTCCATCCAGCAAAGCTCTGAGGTTCAGGTTCTCAAAGGCATAGAAATCCACAATGAGACTCAGCCTCCTAAGGCCAAAGTTTGCCATCTGAAAACACTATTCAGCTCAAGACAAGTGGAAGTGAGTCGAGGGCTTCTGTAAAAATATACCTTACCACAGCTAAGAAAAGACTTCAAATACACCCACTGCAGTCCAGAAACCTCTACTGTTTTGTTTTCTTTCTTTCTTTCTTTCTTTCTTTCTTTCTTTCTTTCTTTCTTTCTTTCTTTCTTTCTTTCTTTCTTTCTTTCTTTCTTTCTTTCTTTCTTTCTTTCTTTCTTTCTTTCTTTCTTTCTTTCTTTCTTTCTTTCTTTCTTTCTTTCTTTCTTTCTTTCTCTTTCTTTCTTTCTTTCTTTCTCTTTCTTTCTTTCTTTCTTTCTTTCTTTCTTTCTTTTTCTTTCTTTCTTTCTTTCTTTCTCTCTTTCTCTCTTTCTTTCTTTCTTTCTCTTTCTTTCTTTCTTTCTTTCTTTCTTTCTTTCTTTTTCTTTCTTTCTTTCTTTCTTTCTCTCTTTCTCTCTTTCTCTCTTTCTCTCTTTCTCTCTTTCTTTCTCTCTTTCTTTCTCTCTTTCTTTCTTTTCTTTCTTTCTTTTCTTTCTTTCAACCTATTTATTATCAGACTTACTACTTTTAAAAGTACCCAGGAAAATGTCGCACTCTCCAGCCATGAAGTGATCTCAATCATTTTGCCTCCTGACCCAGTGGGGTTTATCACAATTGTGGTGGAGTCTGCTCTGCCAGGTATCTTCACTTACAGTCTTCATCTGGAGGGTAATCCTAGAGAAGAATACTGCTGGTGACAGCCGCCCAGTCAGTGAAGATGTTCTAGAGTCTGCTTGTTTTCTCTCTACAGTCACCTGCTAAACTGATTATGGAAGAACTGGAGCTGGAAGAGTTTGTGTCATTTGAACCTTGTGGTACTCTGCGATAAATGAGATGGCTTTCTTCCTGGAGATCGTGTCGTGGTGTGGCCCCTTCTCCACAGACTCCAAAGCAGACTGCCCTTGGAGCCAAAACCTATTCTCCCAACATTCTGCAAGGACAAGCTGATCATGACATTTTGATTGCCAGCCAGGCCCTATCCACAGATGTGGAAAAAAAAAAAAGAGCTGGAAAAGAGATGTTTAAGACAGGGAATGTCCCTGACTGTTTAAGTATATCACTGAGAAGGGTGATGGTGGTGGTGCTGGGGAAAGGGTGGTCGAGATTAGATCTCTGTGCACTATTGCAGTAAGTTATATAAATAAGAATAATAACAACAGGAGAAGAGAAAGGGAATGGTGCATGTGACTTGATCGCAGCAAGGAACAGCATATGAGAAGAGAACTTTGAAAACAGCTGGGAAGGAGAAAAATCGCCATCACAGGGAGTGAAGAGAGAAGGCAATGGATAGAGAACAAGATGAGGGAAAGGGCAAACAGACAGGCAAAGAATAGAGAGGAAGAGACACAGAAATACAAAGTAATGAAAAGAAGCAGAATATTAGAAAAACTGGAGAGATACTTAAACTGCAAAAAATTCAAAACCGAACCTAAGTGAGAATAAAATGGGTGGAAAACTAAAAAAAAGAAAAAATAAAAAGAAGGCCCAATAAAGAAATAAATGTAAAAACAATCTTTAAAATTAAAAAAGAAAAAGGAGATGGAGATGGAGAGACAATATGGGTTGGAAACTGAGGGCAGTTTTTTGTTTTGTAAAGTACTGGAAATCTGCCTGTAAAAATAGCTATAAAAAACCCTTGTCATTACTGTCCGTTATTTATTGCCTCTTTCTCATCAGACAATTTACACTGATGTCCAGGCCTTGGAAGAGGACGGTGCCACGTTCACTAGTAGTTTAGATAAAGAGGTGAATATTTATGTTTGCAGGCAATTTTGCTTTGTGGCTGTGGCATCCTCCTAAGGGAGACCTGCATGTGCGAACGAAAGGAGTTTGCTGGACCGATGAAGCAATGCTTTCCTCTGGGTCTTGGGCTCCATGTCCATTCCCTGCCAGGACAGGTATGTCCCACACATGTAATATCCATACGTGTTATTGACAAGCCTCTCCCTCTGTGAGGTTGTGGGCATCATCGGGAGGAACATTCTGGTCAGGCCTGAGATACATTGAGAGAGGAAGGATGCATGGGGGAGGTTGCAGAGTGCCAGACCGCTCCAGGCCTGGCTATGGCCTGCGCTTTTTGCTTTCTCATTTTCATGAACACATCATTCATTCATAAATTTTTAAAGGGGCAGGAATCATTGTTTAATGAACTTTTGTGAAGGAAACCGAGTAAGAGAAAACAACTGTGAGCTCCTTACTCCCTAGACTTACGACCTGCATAACTCCAATCATTGTGTTATTTAGACAGCCTTCCTATTTAGCCGACATTAAATTTGTATGCTCCCACATGGCTGCGTTGCTACTTTTTTTTGTCCATGCAGCTGGGATTCTCTGAGGGAACATGATGGGTCGGGGGAGGAGGGGAGGAGAGGACAGCCGTCTTCTAAATGCAGTGGATGTGCCTTTCCGGCTCTGTGCTGGTTACACTCAGGCAGGTACAAGCTGATGGAAATAGGCGGTGGCAGCCATGCGAACAAGGTCAGAGTTGATTCCTCTGTGGCTTTTTTATTCTTCCAAGCACTCTGAAAATGTTAAAACTGCCCTATGAGGCAGCTCTGACATGTGGGGCTGCCTGGCACAAACACAGCACATAATAACACAAAGTATTTGGCAGCGTTACAGGGCCAATCTTTACGTAACTGTTCCCGAACAACTTCTCTAGTGCACTGAGCACAAACAAGCTTTCCATCAGCCTTTGGCTGCATGCAGATTGTCTTGTGTCACCTGCTTCTCTGCTGAGCAAATACTGGCTGTGGTTATGGCAAGGAAAAGCTTCTTTTGCATTTGTAACTGACTCTCCCTAAATTGCCTCCTTGTTTTCCAAGGCTATTCATGAACCATAGGCATGTTTGTCAAGAACATCCCCTTTTATAGAATTTTTTCTCTTAAGCACAGATTTATGCAGGAAATTATTGTTTTCAGGAGATCAGTGAGAAAACAGGGTCAGAGTTTTCAATGGTTGCTCCTCCATTGACTAAAGTCATAGGAGGAGGGATGTCTTTTATGGTGAAAACACTGGTGTGGGACTTGGGGGACCCAAGATTGGAATACCGTTTCATTCCTTCTGTGCTTTGCCCCTCTTGTCAGATTTCAATGTAAACTCTTCGGGATTATCTCCTGTGGTTTTGTTGCCTTGTTCAATGGGTCTCCATTAAGGCTTTTGTGCTGCAGGCAACAACACCAGGGAACGAAAATAAAGACTAGAGCTTCCCAAGCACCTTTGATCAGTCCTGGTAACAGCTCTCCTGCTCTTGCACAAAGGCACATCAGGTACTAACATTTTGTTTGCAGGCAGAAGATTAGTGTTTCTAGCTATCTCACCCAACCTCAGGTATCCCCATCGAGAGACATACCTGGTGCCACCTCCCGCCCGCAATGCGCCTTGATTTGGGTAATCTTTTCACTCAAATTGTACAGCCACAACACATGTGCTGCTGCACAGTAACGCCATGTGGCAAATGTATAAATGTACATCTCTGAATGCTGGAAGAGAGCCCTAATTTCATTGGCAGCAAAGCTGACTCTCCGTCTCTCCTCAGAGTGGGGCCTGCAGCATTCAGTCCCACAGACATAAACCCTCCCTGGATTTCTCCTGGCACGGCGGTGGGCTGCCAACCTGCACATTCACCCTCAGCAGCTGCTCCAGGAGGGGCAACGCCTCTCTGTCTTGAAGCTTGGGGAGTTTGAGCTCCCACTCCAGCCTCATCTCACTGTCTCTGACACAGTGAGGTCAAACCGGGGACTCTCTACTGGTTCTCGGTTTAATCTTAGCTCGTAAGGAAATATATACCAGAAGGGAGACAAAGCAAAGGGAGATTGCCAAACCCAAACGTTCCATAGTTTCAAAGATGGGTTTCTAATTACTGAGCTTTAAAAATAATTTGGTTTGTGTGGGGAGGGATGAGAAGAGGGAGATCTTTCTATTCATCTGCTTAGATATGGATTCTGTAGTTTCGTGGGGACATATTTCCAAGGTTTTAATCATCAACTATAGGAGCTAGAAAACACACTCTCATGTTAAATGAAAGCTGAAGTTCCCTCTAGTCCTACATGCTGAAGATCTGGAGCTTTAATACTGACTAAATCACAACAAAATCTTTAGAACTGGCCGTGAAAAATGTCTTTTAGCAAAGAAAGAAATCTCCATACAAAAGAAGTTGTTAAGCAGCTCTGGGCAAGCTGTTAAGGGAGCGGGCACTCAGATATGACCAGGAAGGAGGAGAGGCATTTTTCTTGTGATGTGAAGGAAGTTCATGTAGCCAAAAGTGAGAAGACCATCCTATCCCTCCAAAGGTGTACTGATTTGTGGATCTCTGCAAAGCATACAAACCAAGTCAAAGATGTTCCTACAGTTCTTTTCAATCCCCTGAAAATATGGATTTTTTTTTCTTCTCTTGCTTTCTTTTTTCTCCAGCTCCGTTTAACTTTCAGCAGTTTTCAGGGCAGAAGTGGGTTAGTGTTATTATTTTAATTATTATTCTCCTTTTGTTTTACATAATGTTCAATTTTTAAATAATTCATGAGTTTGCCTACAATGATAGAATGCTTTTTTGATTCACTTCCAAAAAGAAGTGTGTGTTCAAAAAAAAAAAAAAACCCCAGAAAAATCCTCAAACCCCTGAAGTGCTCCAGTAATTTTAAATTGTTCAGCATAGTGCATGCCCAGAACTCTGATCCTTTCCAAATGCAATGCTTCTTTTTTTTTTTTTTTTATAAGACCACTTCATTTTGGAAGTGAATAGGGTGCTCTGGGCATGGACACTGCAGACCAATTTAGATTTCCTAGATTGCTTCAATAATCTGAAGAGCACTCCAGTTATTTTTAACTATTCTCCACCACATGCCTTCAAACTCGTTCATTTTTTAACTGAAGTGACGATACTTGGGATAAACTCTGCTGTTCATTTGAAATTGTTCCGTTCTGCATATCCATAGAGTTCAAATTCCAATACAGAAACTTAATACAACATTTTGCTGTAGGAATGTGTTAACACTTCATGCCATAACACTATTGGTCAACATTTTTCATGCAGTGCTCCTTGTTATCTGAGACAGGGCCATGTCACCACTGCCTGTTTGGTGCAGGAGTCATTCCCATGATTAGATAAGCCAATACTTACCATTTTGGTTTCCTCTCCACACCACACCACCCCCATGCACACACACCCCCCCACTACCACTCCCCTCCACACCCCACCCCACCCTGTGTTTCTGCTGTATGACACATGTATTTTATTTTCAGTTTTGGTAGGGCGTTAAGTGTGTCACTAGAGATCATCAGTGGCAGAGGCAGGAAAAAGTAAAATGCAAGCAATTTTAACCCTTCCCTTCCTTCCTGTTGCACACACTGCACTTGTGTCATAAAGGCTACAGCACTTCCTGGTAGTTACACTGTTGTATATATACTGTTGTTGCTGTTATTCAGGGAGTACTTGTACTTCAAACGTCACTTCATGAGCTGCCACATGAGGAATTAATGCTCTAATTCCCTCCCCTGCCTTTACCTTCTATATTAAAAAAAGTTATTCTTAATTCAATTTCTGTAAAAAAATGTCTGCATTTCTAAGAAATATGAGCATCTTGTTCTGGGGAGGCTCTATGCTGTCTTAACTAATTAGAGCTTAACAGTAGGGCAGTATCATGCTGTACTTTGCAGCCCACCTGATGTCTTATTCAATCATGATCTAGTATTAAAATTGATCTGCTGCTAGCATATCTTTCTGCTATATGAGTGACCATCTTTCACAGGAAGCATTAGGAGGGTGTGGAGGACACCCAAACATGCTGTGGATTAGGACCCTTGTGGCAATCTAGGATCCCTAGAACTCCTGGGGAACAGCTGCTCTAAGGCTGGTTCTGCAGTCTCTTTCCTGCAGGGAGAGGCTTTGGTGATGCTTTAGCAACTGTCGCTGAGACACTGTAGCTAAGACTGTGGGCTTTTTTGGTAAGACCGTTTGGTTTTGGTTTTTTTTTTTTTATGGATTATAAATTAAGGACTTCTTGGGACTGCTATAGCATGACCCCAAGGACATACCAGCACTGAGAATCAGGTTCCAGAAAAAGTTTTATGTCAGTTTGAGCCAGTTTTTCCATTCACTTCAGCTGAATTTTGCAGTTCTTAATTGTTACTGACAATTTTAATGAGAAAAATAGTCTATTAGAACATAAGTAATTGATGGACAGAGAAAAATATTGTAAACATAAGAATGCTCTTACCACTTAATAATTACTGATAATTATGTATTAATTACTGTATGGGAAACTCATGCTGTTTTCAGGAATCTGGCAGGGATAGGGTTAGTTCTTCTGTACTAGGTACTTTCTTTTCTTGCCTTACAAGATTTCTTTCTAAGTATAGTGTTTTAAGAAAAGATTAAGATCTAGGGGCAAGAAAGATGGAGAATCTAGAACTTGAACTTGTGTGGTATTAGGATTTCAGCCAATGATGACTATTTCCTCTGCATGGCTGTCCCTGCCTTGTGGGGAAGACTATGCTGTTTGCAAGGAAGGATCTGTTGAGAGAAATGTTGACTTGGTCCTACCCACTTGCAAAAACTAAAGATCTCACTGAAAGAGCATTATCTTAATCAACTGACTGAGTGATTGCATTCTTCCTACTTATGTCCCCTTAAATTTCAATTGGCTAGAATCTTTTTCTTCACTTAGAGTCTTTCTATTTTATGTGTTAAGTGCTTGCTCTGTTTCATCTCTGATGGAGCTGATTTTCAGGAGCAGCTAAAGAACTTTAATCATCTACACAGAGATTTGTGTCCTCTTGGCAAGAAATTCTCTAATGTATATATATTTAAGACGTTGTTGATGGTTTGCTACAACATTGTGGCATGAATATGAGCAGAAGAATGTTTTCACATAGTTCAATTAATTTTTAAGAAGAAATCAAGAACATTTACTTTCTCAATTAATGCTTCTGTAGTTAGATTCTGGGTCACAATTTCTCAGTCAGTTCCTCATACAAATATTAAGATAAGATTATTGTTCAGTGATATTTACTACCCTTCTACTTTTAAGATTTCTTAAAACAAACCACAATATTGTTTCCTTATCCTTAACTTTGCAGAACTTAATTTTCTTTTAATATGACTTTGTGGTTTGTTTTTTTTTTAAACTAATGTAACTCCATAGACATCAGTGAAATACTGTATTTAACTCCAACGTAAATGAAGCATCAATATAGGCAAGAGTTTCCTTCGGAAGCTTGTATGTGAAGATAGCATTTGTTAATATAGTGATGTATTACCACTCATCCTTGCACCTGCCCAGTTAGCCATAGATCTATCCAATCATAAGATGTAGTGTAGGAGGATTCCATTCTGCAAGATTAAATCTTCAGTTAAATGAACCTAAAGTGGCTTAGGGTGTGTCTGGCAAGCTATCCCGTTAAGAATACGCCACAGGAAAAAAAAAAAAAAAGAGGAAGTAGGGGATAAGCATGTCTTCATAAGGTTGTGTCTACAACCTAGAGACAACTCTGTGTATTTCATACTGATTTCCTTGTACTTCTAGACAGCTGGTATATTTTTGAATCTAATATAAAATAAGAATAATCTCAGTTGACTCAGTTGAAATACATGACTGTAAATCTCAAGTGTGAAATAAGAGTGAGTCCTTCCTGCTAGACCTGTTCATGTCCCCTAAAGTATCAGTAGATTCAAACTTATTAGCAATGTCAGTATACAAAGAAACAGAGGATATGGTCTTTCAGTTACTCAAGACTATGAAGAAAGATAGAGGAGCTACAGGAAATTAATCAGCTTTAACCCCCCCCAAATGATTTCTGCTTTTAAAATGTCTCTTCTTTTATCAAAGTAGCACCTCCAACTTATTTTTTTTTCCCATGCATGTTCTCTATCCGTAATTGTCTCTCTGCAGATACAGGGTATTGGAATAAGAAAACCATGTTGCAGTCTGTATAGATTTGAGATGTTTTCCAGCAGGAAATGGTTTAAATGATACTGGTTCCAACATGAAGTTCTCCATTGTCTCCATCCTTGGAGATATTCCACTTTTGATTGAACAAGATCCAGAGCAACCTGCTCTAGCTGACTGTGTTCTGACCATGGGATGGGACTGGATGATCTCCTTGTCAACCTCAACCATCTTGAGATTCAGTGACTGACAGTGGTGAGTGACAAAACTAAATGACAATATGGAAAGTTTTTCCTTGCTTTTATTTTGTCAAGCTCTGTAACAGTTTACAACAAGATTCCCCAACCAGTGAGTTCAGCCACATCAAGAAGTGCTGAAAGATGTGAGATGACGACGTCTGAGTCACTCTAGACAGAAATGGTTCCATAAGGAGTAGGGGACTCATGAAGTGGGATTGAGACTAGGTGTCCATAGAGCAAGTGCCAGAAAGAGAGAAAGCAAGAAGAGGGACACAAAGTGGAACAAAAAGCACAGTTTTGGGAAAGGAAGCTGGATGCAGGGAGGTGTTACACATTGACAATTTTCTCAAGCAAAGCTTGATTACAGAAAATTCAGGAACCATTCATCCATGATACACAAGCTTTGTCTGCTGAGCTGTACCAGAGGAAAAGCGTATATTGGCAATGGAGATTTTTTACTTCAACTACCTTTTGAGTGACATAAGCCATGCCAGCAAATGGATTCTTGCATCTATACAGGGGGTGTTGCTAGCATATCTGTATCAATTAAGGGTGTGATTTTTTTCATGTTTATGACTGAAACAGCTTTGTTAACAACACTTTACAATTTAGACCCAGCTTAAGAGCTGTCCTGGCTCTCAAACAATTGCAGAATGTTGGGGGTTTTAGAGTGAACTCCTTTATTGTTGGCAATGAAATAAAAAGACATGAATGTTACACAGTCATTCCGAACAGATTTTTTTTTTATTGTTATTCACAGCACATGCAGACTTTCTTTTTTTGTTTGGAAAGGTGGTGACTGAAAAAGCAAAAATAGCAGCCTCAGAGCAGCTGTGTACCTTCATGGCAGGGCATCCACTGCAGTATAGGCTTTCTTCATAATCAAAAGCTGAAAGGTTCCTGTTATGACCATATCCTAGCTAGAAAGGGCTTGTGCTATAGCTAACTGTCAGACACTTCCATTGGAGGCTAAGTTTACACCGGCACAAAAAGCTGATAAACTGATACAACTTCCTGAATGAGGTAAGTATAGGGCAAAACTACTCTTTTTGTAGATAAAATGTTATAGACTTCAGAAGAGTTGCTGCCATAGTAGTGCTGGTTAGAAGGGGAAAGTGTGGTTTGCTTGCTTTTTGTCTTCTTTTTTTTTTTTTTTTTCACAATCCTAATCAGCAGATTATGACCATATCCTAGCTAGAAAGGGCTTGTGCTATAGCTAACTGTCAGACACTTCCATTGGAGGCTAAGTTTACACCGGCACAAAAAGCTGATAAACTGATACAACTTCCTGAATGAGGTAAGTATAGGGCAAAACTACTCTTTTTGTAGATAAAATGTTATAGACTTCAGAAGAGTTGCTGCCATAGTAGTGCTGGTTAGAAGGGGAAAGTGTGGTTTGCTTGCTTTTTGTCTTCTTTTTTTTTTTTTTCTTCACAATCCTAATCAGCAGAGCAATGCCAGCAAAACTCAGCTGTCAGCCTGGTGTATTTTCTGTGTTCTGAAAAACCAGTGTGTTCTCTGTTTCTGAAAAAAAAAAAACAAAACCCAAAACCAAACCCAAACAGCTGTTTTTGTACAAGTCCTGTCTTTTATTCTTACCAGAGACCCCTGTATTTGGTCAGGACAACAGCTCTGGTGTGGCCAAAGTGGTAACTTCAAGTACAGTGACATACCACTCTTCAAGGCGGTGTTTTCCCCAGAGGACAATCTTAAAATACTGCTGATATTGGGAGGAAACAACCTTGCCTTCCCCCCTCTTCCTCATGCTAGCTCTGGAGCTTGTTTGATGCCCCAGTAAAGCTTCTTCAGCTCACTATACAGGCAGAAAATGAATGCAGCAAATAACAATGCACCATTTTCTGCCAGTTTAGTGAACTAAATTGGTTAGCGTAGAGATCAGATAAACACCACTGTCTCCGCAAAGCAAGAAGCTGCAGCATACATCTGAGAGCAGGGCATATGAGTGAAAACATTTTTTTTTTTTTGTCAGCATTAGATTTATTTAACTGTTTTGCAAAACTTCCTAATGCTGGCTTAAACCTGGGTCCCAAGATGAAAAACCAGCAGAAGAATGTCCATCCACAATGAAATGTGCGTTTGATTAGCTGATTCTGAATATCAGAGCTCTCAGCCTTGTCTGCACTTGAAAGTATTTCTCAGAGTAGCTTGACTGGCACTCTCCCATCCCTCTGAAGAGATGCAGTTTATGAGAGTCACTTGCTGAGGCAGCTCAAACTCAATTCCAAGAAAAGGACTTCCTTTTGATATCAGCATTACCAAGTCTGCCTTAGGCTCCTTGTTGCCACAGCCATTTTGATCAGAAAAGGCGTTTTTTTCAGGCCCGTAATCAACAGAAATGATTATCATACTGGTAAAACAGCGAAATGGAGCCCAAGTTAAAAGCAGTGTACTTAGAGTTCTTCTGCTGGATAAGAAAATGAGTGTGTCCTTGATCACCCAGAAAAGGGACAGTTGTCTTTAAGATGATGTGCTTAGCATTTAACAGCGGACCCATACTGCAGTTTCTGTTAAAGAAGCTATTGCAAGAAGTGGTGCTTCTTTACCGTGTAAGGTATTTTCTTTCTGTAAAGCTATAAGCTTTGGGGTTTTTTTCCTGTAAGCTGATAGACTGTCAACCTTCAGATCAGTGAATACTTAGCGATTTTTTTAATTGCATGTATTACTTCCCTGGTATCTTGTGTGTTATGTATGCAAAATCAACCTTCCTTAAATTTTAATTGGAGAGAAGTGTTTGGCTAGAAGTCGAAATAGGGATAAAAAAATACCCAAAAACAAAACCTGAACAAAAACCGGTTTGGAGAGTGAATGTTGCAAATTTGCTTTTTTTGTGAGTCGCAGAAAGCTCTTTAGTTGGAAATATTCAGTCAGCTGCCCCATGGCAGGGTAATATTTGTAAATGCTGAAAGTTGCACAGATATTAATACGAATCACTGCACATCTGCAAATTTCTCCCTAAAAATACACAGTCCATTGCTTATTATTAGTTGCTATGTAATATTCATGCATCTAAAATCATCCAGCAAGAGAGGAGAAATAATTCTGTGGGTTTGATCAATTTCTCTGTAACAGCAGTGACTAAATTTAGTGGATAATGTGTCTGTCATGGAGCAGAGGTTGGAATATTTCTTACCTTTACCTGAGGAGCTCTTTTAACAGTACTTCATGTGTCATAAATACTGTGTGCTTAGTACTAGAATGGAAGTGACTAGTGAAAAGCTGAAGCAAACAACCCACAAGCTGAAATGGCTGAGTGAACTGTTCAACAAACACCTATGACTAATAAAAGCAAAATCCATTTGGAAATTTTGTTAATCAAAATGAACGGAATCCTTAACTAGTATAATTTGTAGCTAACAGTTTGTGAAGCTCTAAACAGGCAAACAAACGCTTGAAAGAAATGAAATACCATCACCGATTTTAATTAGAATTTTTTACTACTATTAATGCACACAGAGATGTTAATTTGTTTTTCATTATGAGTGAATTAACTGAAAAAATACCGGTCCAAGAAACAAGATATATATGTGTGTGTGTATATATATATATTTATATATGTTTTTCAAACTACAGAAATGGGAACAGCCGCAGTGAACAGGAACTTCTATTTGTTGTCTAGATATTTCAAAACCTAGCAGCCCCATTAGCTGTTATAGCAGAGATGTATGGTTCCTGGGCACTCACAGCACTTCCCAAAGTCCTGCACAGATAATTGTGAGCCCTTTTCCCCTGTCAGAGCTGGCAGATTGCCACTGAGTCATCTACCAGGGCAAAACCACCAGCTATCTGTCCCTTCAGCCATGTGCAGCCTAAACCAGCAGTTCCCAGGCTGTAGTCATTGCCCAGTGGTTTTGAACAGGGTTATGGGGAGAAGCCTGCAGAGGCTAGCTGAAGATTATCAGCTTGCTGCATCTGTGTGGTTACTCCAACGGCTAAAGCACTGGGTTTGTAAGCTTGGGAAACTGTAGACAGAGACTTATTTCTTCCTGGAATTTGAAGAGTGCTATCACAATCACCCAGTGTGCGTATGCATTTAAATGCTTGTATTGGAAGCCTTATGGGTATGCTAAAAGACACAAGAATGCCCTTAGTAATATCAACTGTAGGTGCCATTTAAGCAAATATTTATGTGGTTGTCTGGCAACTGAATCTTTAGGATTATAATTACCTCTTGGCTGTGAAAGCAGAACTTTTATTCAGGTTGGGATGTTAGGATAAGAACATGCTCTTTCAGGGTTTGATGAATAGTATGTGCATCACTATATTCCAGTCTTTAAGGTTGACCTTGAACCGCTATTGAAGTAGAAACCAAGATGGAGTAAGACTCATTGTAACATTTTATTTTTCTCAGTCTCTTCTGTTTCATTTAATCTGTGTTTGCCTGCCTGGTATATACCCCTACTGCCTTTCTCAGACATGGATGCAAACTACAGATAAGAGTATGCACGCTTTTTTCTTCTTCTTATGGCTGCTGTGAAGTTACAGTCACAATATAAAGATGACGAGAAGTTCAAGACAAGATAAAGGACCCCAGTGTGATTGGACACTGAGAGGTGCACCAGACTTCCTCTTTTTCTTGGCACTTCTCTTTTTATTCTTTGATTAAAGTCTTTTTCCTTTACTTACATCCTCCATTAAGATGTCTCAGTGTCATTTAGGGTGTTAATTGAGAGGAGGTTTAAGCTCATCAAGGCGATTATAAGTGATAGTTAAAAATTTCTATATATGGCCTATGCTGGAATCAGCACAGTAGGATGCCATTTTTCTTTTATCTAACTGACATTGGTAATAATAGATGAAATTATTACTAAATCGCAGCTGCAGAGATGATATCATGATTTTTTTGTGTAATCTTTGATGAAAAATTAATTTTTGAGAGGGATAATTTAAAATGATTTAAATAGTATTATACTGAAGTCCTTACTGGTAATTAACACCAATCTTGTCAGAAGTGAATCCACTTTTGCAGCTGTTTCTAAAGATACCTACAGTATTTGTAACTTTTCTGGGAGTGAAATTATAGTGTTTGGACTTTATTTTTACTGCATAAGGGCCATTAAGAGAAAAGGATGCTAATAGAGAAGGCTTTGTTCTCCAATGGGGCCAAATTCTATTTCGCATTTGCAGTGTTTCTCTATGTGTGCATTTAATTAGCTATGCTCAGCATGTAAGCAGAGATTAGTATATGCAAAGAAGATTTTACATGGTATTTATAAGTATGTGTTTGCATGCCAGTGTACACATAGATATGTATATCTTTATGGGTTAGCTATATATGTATACACAACTTTATTTGTGAGGGGTTTAATTGGTTGAACAGATGGCTGATCAGAAATGCTTCTTCATCTTCATCAGTGACTCGTCTTTCTTTCTTTGCATCGACTTTCATCACAGTGGCAAAAAAGTGCTCTAACGAGAAACAGCTGAAAATAGATTTTTCTTTGGTACTTTCATCATGCTTTAAATGACAGAAGTGGATTTTTTTTGTCCTATATATAAAGACCTGCAGGAGAAGGTTAAAAAAGGAAATATAGTGAAACCTAAATAGAAAAATTTGAATGAGAATATGGGAGAGCCTCAGATTATTCCTCTTATCTTCGTATTTTACTTTCTTCTTTTTTAAAGTACATGCTGATTTTTGACAAGATATATAGTGGTGGTTATTCACGCCAGCTACAGTACCTGCCAATCAGTTTTTCTTTTCCTCGAGTTTGGTGCAGAAAGGGGGAGGGAGGGACAGGGGTTGAAAGATGACACAATGGCTTAGAGGACTGTTACTTTAGGTATTCATTAAAATAGGAGTTACATGACCAGCTTCTGCTGTTTCTGCAATTTTATTATATTCAAATCAAAGCCTGGCTTCTGTAGGCTTTATAAAGGAAACAATGTGCCTTATAAACAGAGTGCAGGGTTCATGTAGGAGTGGTTCACTTACAAGCAGATTCATGGCTTGAGTTTATGTATAGATATGTGAATTACCTCTCACATTTTTAATTTAAAAGATTTCCTTTTGCCAGAGTTGAAGTCTTTTGCAAACAGTTGTTTCTGCTCTCTGCGTTCCTGTGGATACGTCACTGTTATTTTATCGACTTTTCAAATTGGTAAACTGAGGAATGCTTTGACTGAGGGAACTGAGAAAATTATGCAGCTGGCTGAGAGTAAAAAGCAGACTTGGGGATTCTGGTCTCCTCTTTTTGTCCAGCAGCAGACCAAAACCACTGGAAAAGTATGGTATACAAAGGAAAAATTACTCTTTGTGTTTTTAGTTCTTTCTGAGCTGAAAATGGAAAAAAGATCCATGGTTTCAGTGTAATATCCTGATGGGTTTTTCCATATAAAGCCTAGTTTTTGTAGGCTTTCTCCTCATAAAGTGAGTCAAGAATCTGCCCTCATGCTCAGTGCAGCTGTGGAATGACCATGGTCCCTGAGAAGTGTAGGGGTGACCCAGAGGAATGTTTCAACTGCAAGATGTGGTGAAGCCTGGGGCTGCAAGCAGTAAGTTTTTTCAGCAAAGCAGGAACAGTAATAGGGGAAGACTGAAGTTCTTCAGTGCTTCTGAGATGGGGCAATCTAATGCAGATACTTTAGAGATGAAAAGAAACAGCATGTAAATATGAAATTTCCAGAGGTTAAGGATGTGTAAGGAGCAGTAAGTATCTCACAAGCATGAAATTCAGGAATACGCCATTTCTAAATTCTATTATTAAAAGACTTTCAGAGAGAGAGAAAGGAACTGGGATTCAGGTATAAGTATACATGACCACCATCTGTATCTTTACTTTCAGTTCTCCGGTCTGGGACAGTCTGGAGGTAGAAAAGATATTGTTAGCACTATCACCTCACAGCTTTGATGTGGCTGGTCATGTGCTTAAAACAGCAGCCAAAAGTTGTACCACAATTTTTTTTCTCCCCCAGAACAATTACTGCAAGATGAGGAAGACATTTGTGTGCTGGAAGGAGAAAGAAAAGATGCTGGGAATAAGAACAGCAGCTTCAGATTTTTTGAGCCTTTCTTTTCAGACTGTGACCCCTTGTTTGCAGGCTTTGAAACCCTGATAGAAAGGGTGTGGGTTTAGGAGGAGGTAATCTTGGCTCCGGAGGTCCGGCAGATGGTGTTGGCAAATGGCACTGTGGGCTCCTGCAGTGTGGTGCAACACTCTGGAGGTGGGTAGGGGAGCAACGAGGTTGTGGGAAGCAGCTGGTGGCAAATACATTCAAGATGGCTCCAGCGAGCAACCACAAACAGCTTGGTAGGGTGGAGAAGGAGCAGAGGATAGCTCAGGCTAAATGAACCAGTGCTGCATTTATGTTCCACTGCAGGAGGATGTGTAAGAGGTGAAGGTGGATAGCTGACAGAGAAGAGGGTAATGCTGTTCTTTTCACCCTTACCCTCTGCAGAGTGAGCCGTTCCTAATGCAAGACTAAGTTCTTCGAACCCAGAAAGGCTGCCATTAAAAATATGTCTTCATGACTGGAGGCACTCAGTTCCTTTTCATAGTGACATAAATCTACAGGCTTTCCACTGAAGACTGTAACACACCCTAGCGAGCCAAGGACAAGCGAGAGCTGGTCAGTGGATCTCCTCTCACCCTCTTCTCTCTTTTTTAGTGTGAAAGACTGAAGATAATCCAGGAAATTAATATCGACCACTTCTTTCTCTAAAGAGATTAGTAGCCTGGAAAAAGTAGCAGTTCTTTTTTAGGTGGTACTTGGGGGTAAAGCAATAGCATGAAACCAAAACAGGGAAGAAACAGACATTTGTATTCTGATTTGTTCAAAGCACTAAAACGGTTAAGAAGAAAGAATCAAAGCATTTACACATCAGGTAGCACCTAGAAGCTAGAATATTATGGGAGTGAGTTTATGCAAAAAAGCTTCACACAGCTTCGCCAATGCATCTCCATCCAGAGCTGCAGTATTTTTCACAGCTGTGGACCTTTATCTGCAAAGCCTTACAAAACCAAGTAACTTAGTTTTATATATACCTCAAAAAGATTTTCGACGACACTGAAAACAAGTAATAAGAATGTCACTGGTCCCCTGCATTTTTCAAAAACTTATATCTCTGCATATTACCTTGCCTCCCAATCTCATCATGATTTTATTTCATAAGTGCATCATCTTAACTATTGGCTATGAAGTAAATGACTATTCAGGCCTCAGGTTCCTGGCTGCAGACATGGGGAAGGCAGACAAAAAACACTCTTGACCGGATGAATAGCACACCCTCGACTGCAGTCCTCAAACTAGAGTCCATGCCAAACATCCTATGCTGTTCCTTCCTAGATGGACAGATGGGGACCTTATAAAGTAAGACAGGATGCTCCTTTCTTGCTAACGTCTAAGCATGCGCCTCCATAGCTGTTCCAGGTGTTGATGTGAAGGAGCAAGTTCATTCTCTTCCACATCATTCATAACGTGCTCAGTTAAACAGAATTGAATAGGAATTGTCACATCTTTAGCTGTTGCAATCAGTGTCATAATTCTTTAGTGTCTCTGAAATTAGAAAGAAGGACTATTGGTTAAAAAACTCCTTAAAACTAAGCTTCTTGAGATCATATCTCTATAGCTTAGGCAGTAGGTTTGGAGGTTTTTTTAACAGTGATTTGAAGATAAACAAGAAAAAAAATGAATGTGAGTTTAGATTATATTTTTGATGCTTTATTAGATGTAAAAAGCATAACACTTGGCAGTTGGATTTTTTTCCCCCTACTTTATTCCTTCTTCTCCGTGTTATATATCCAACTCCATTTACTATGATCTATGCTTGAAATGCTGGTGAATTGATGACATCATAACAGTCAAAAAGATAAAGGGAGGATGAATCACGGAAAGTAAAGGAGTTTTAGGGATAATTCATGGTACTTTTTCTATTTTTATTTTGTTAACACTACTGAGCTGTACTGCAGTATAACCTTTTGGTTGTATGAGATATATAAAACTAATTCCTGGTAAATTATTTGTAGGTCATCTTTAAAGAAGCGCTTGAGATAGTAATGCATCCACTGAAATTAAAAAACAAATAGAATTTCTATTCTTTATATGAGTCATACTTATGTTTTAAAAACATTTTTACACTGGGTTTAAAGAATGATAATAATGTTTCAGTGTTAACATGATGTTTGGAGGTACTCACCGCATTTTGTAGTGATCTTTACTCACACACAACAGTGCAAAAACAACTTTGAAAATGCTTTGGCAGACTTCACACATTAATCACAGCAGAATGGTTTCAAATTAATGAACAGAGTGCAATTGTTTCTGTATAAGTGCCTCACTGAGCTGTAAGTGAAATAGAAATTTAGTCTAGTAGTTTGGAAGACAATGATTAATATTTATATTTATCATCTGAAAGGCCCAAAAATATTATAAAAAGGTAAGTTCTTTAGAGCAGAGTTCTCGTTTCCCTGCTAATACACAGCATTTAGCCATCTAAAGTCAGTCTCTC
Organism: Buceros rhinoceros silvestris; assembly: GCF_000710305.1. NCBI lineage: Eukaryota > Metazoa > Chordata > Aves > Bucerotiformes > Bucerotidae > Buceros > Buceros rhinoceros. The sequence continues at coordinate 70,207 of NW_010418335.1, read as the reverse complement.
TCTTTTTCTCTGCTTTCTCTTACCAGAACAATTGTCATGCTGACTGTAATGCTAAATTCATGTATGTTTTTCTTCTTGTTATGCCATTAAGATGACTCATTTGCAGTTAGACTATATCGCTTCCTCCTTTTTAAATGTATTTTGTTATTTCGCAGTTGTACTTTACTCTTTAACATACATTTACTTGATTTGTATATTTTTTAACTCCAGACATAGTGCTAAAAACCTTATTTATTCTAGGCTGTTCATGAAGAAAATTTAAATGCATCAGGGGATAGGTAGATGTACCTGAACACTCATTGCCAAATACACTCCAAAATATTGTTGTTCGTTTTCCCCTTCTATATATTCAAAAGATATTTTATCCAAATGTATAACAAATATGAAAACATATAAAAGCTTTGGATTTTCTATCAGGAAAAGAAAATACGGAAAAATAGTATGATAATGTACTATACTTAGAGGCACTGGTTAGGGTATTTATGCTGGAGAAAATAGCAAAATGCACAGAGTCTGACTAGTTTCTTGGAATCTTACATTTAATACTTCTTCAGTATGGAAATCATGCAAAATTACTTGAAAATGGCTGTCAAGTGTTTGATCATAGCAGTATAGAATTCCCAAGAAGAAAGAAGACAAAAAAAATCCCAGTAAAGTTTTGAGAAGGTTTGAATATCAAGTAACAGACTGGGCTGCTGTCTTCATACTTCTGGTACGTTTTTAACTAGGCTACCTTGTGTTCTTTTCTTTCCTTTCCAAACCCAGTATTTAAAAGTCCCATATGGCAATAGATATTGCTGAAATAAAATGCATACTGTTCTGGAATCAATTTATCTGAGTTAACTTTCTATACTTTAAAAGGCAGCTGACGTATTTTGCCTTCTCTATATTTTCTTTTGACCTGGTCCTTATGCCCTCTCTGTCCTCCTCCCATCTGCAGCCTTCCATATCAGTATTTATGTAAGATACAGTACTTGGTTTTCAATCCTCTACAGACATAGAAGGGGAGCGGGGGGAAGGGGATAGTGTAAGAGTTCTTCTGCCCAGTGGCAGGTATGCTTAGATAACAGACAGAGGAGGATTGAAGATGACATATTCTATATGCGATAAAACAAGACCAGACACATTAGATATGTGCTCTTCGTTCATGGGACAAGGATGGGAAAG
>NW_010418335.1:66984-68962 GCF_000710305.1 Buceros rhinoceros silvestris | reverse complement strand
GTGTGAATAGAAAAAACCAGAATTTTACTTGGAACTTGTTGATGCCAGAAGCATTATTTAACCTTTTAAGAATGAAGTTGACGTTTAAACTTAATTTTGTCTTGTGATCTGGACTGATAACTGCCTTTTATTGGCAGACCATTACAATAGGAGTTAACTCGTGCTCAGGGTCAATAAAATGGGGATACTGCTAGGGAATAATCCAAAAACATACTTGTTTTACTTCATATCCTGCTTAGCAGAGACTCCACTGCTCATGACTGACAGCTCTTTTCAACCATCAGAGATTCTGTGTCAATAGGTCAATACATTTAATATCCTGAGGATATCCCCTTTCAGATTGCTGATTGGCACCTTACAACAGCCAAAGGCCCAACCTCCAACCATTTGCAGATTTAAACTGAACCAATTGGATGTCGAACTAGGACTTTGGGAGCCTAATAGTACAAGATGCATGGTCTGGTAGTACAGCCATGATCTGAACTGGGCAGATGTTGAGTTCACCAGGACCTTTTCCTTCTGAAGTAAAAGTATAGAGAAAAAAAATTTGTGTATTCTTGAGCTGTTCTTTGCTGGTAAATGTGTTTGCAAATCTGGACTAATAGCTAAAGTTGTACAAAAGCTACATAAATTTGGAAAACTAATTGTTAGTGGGAAACTACTTGTTTCTTAATGTATTTTTATATATTTTTGGATTGATATTGCACATATTGCCACTTGTATGTTCGCTTTTTGTACCTGGTGTCATACAGAAAATAAATGTGACATTATTAGTGACTAATGAACCACAGAAAATTTCATCAGATATCTAAAATTTCTGATCCTATCCATAGTTATTTCCAAATATTTAAAAGATAGGTATAACTTCCAGCTTTTTTGAGAAATCTGCCGTCTAGTCAGATTTCTAATGGAATCCAATTGTGAGAACAGACCTTTCTCAGATTTACTTTGGTTTTCTGTTGCTGGGTTTTTTTTTCCTAAGGTGATTTTTGTCATTCTGGCTTCTTACTGTAAGCCAGCTGATAGTGAATTTAACATCCAAAGACATTGCATTCCTACATTTTTTAAGAAAATAAGTGAAAAAACAGAGAAGGGATACCCAAATCAGGTCCCTACTGAGAAAGATACAGCTTTGTAAGTTAAAATGAATTATTAGTCAACAGAGAGTACACATGAGATAGAGACATTACCAATGTCCCAGTAAAGCTTGAACCCCATTAGATGCAGGTAACATAATCATGAGTCAGGAAGCCATAAGCTACATGAGTTGTATATCTCATTGTTTCCTTCCCTGAGTCCAAAGGAAGGTCTTGTGAAGGGTCACCAGAAGCTCAAGGATGTGCCACTGACAGCTTGAGGGGAATTGGAGTTGTTAGCATGAGTAGCACTGTCACAGGAGGATGTTTTTTCTCTGTTCCAAATGGATCTCTAGAGCTTCCATACACTAATTAATGATGGAGGCTGCTGTTGTGGGAAAATAATATAAAGGCCCAGATTTTCTGCTGCAGGCAAGGAGCAAGGAGTGCTAATTGGGAGGGAGGTGTGAGCAAAGATGCCACCTTGCACTGACTGATCATTAGCCAGCTTTTGTCCCTTGTCATGAGTTAGAGCAATCTGAGGGTGACTGTAAATTATGTGGACTGCTAGTGGCACCAAAGGACCATTATGTTAGCTAGGCCTTGCTGGTGTGTGAGATATGATCGCTAGAGTCTCTATATTACCTGCCAGGAAGCAGAAGCGGAGAACATAATACTTTGATTTTGAGAATAGGCTAAGGACTAGTTTGGACAAGTGGAGGAAGCATTAGATCAAACCCCAAGGCTTTTATTGGTATTTCTGTAGACATAAGTCTTCAGATTGTTCAGACGTGTAGAAAAAAGGCTCTTTGCAGAAGGCATTGATGAACAGAAAAGTCTCTGTGGCTGAATGTATACCAGTGCTTTAACTTCTGCTACTTCCTGGGTGTAGGGGGTATTGC
>NW_010418335.1:63785-66853 GCF_000710305.1 Buceros rhinoceros silvestris | reverse complement strand
CTGAACATCCCATGGAGTGCATTAGGCTGTGGCTCCAGAGAAAAAACAAACTTCTCAGATTCTTTGCTGCACAAAATCTCTTATGAGTATCTATACAATGTCCCTTTGACAAGCTCATTTGTGTCATGGTCTTCCTCCCCTACAGCTGTCTTACAGAGGTGACAGGAATTGGCCCATATATAGGACCAATATGTGTAAGTCAAGGATGACATGAAGAGGGAAAAGGCAAAAAAAAGAAAGAAAATACATGTTCTACGCTAAAAAAAGAAAAAAAAAACAAACAAAGGCCAATCAAAGATATGGAAGTCTTACTCCGAGTAGGGTTTATGAGATCTAGCAGAAATACAAGCTGTCCTGTCAGCTTTGCAATTGATTTTTTTTCTGATCATATTCTGTCACAGTCAGTTCAGAGACAGAGTCATTACTGTTCCTGCTCGTTATGGTTCTTTGGCACTAGGCCATTCTGTGCATACATGCCAAGATGCTTTTATAAAACCATTTAAAAAGCAGTACTAATTAGATATTTAGAGGTCTAGAAATTCTGAAGGGTAAAATACCAGTGAAGAAGTTATGACCACAAGCGTGTGTCACATAAGTAAACCCATAAAGGGTTTTCTTCCCCGGTGAAAGCAAATGTTATGAACCCTACTTTTCTTTTATACTAGAACAGCTCAGACTGTTAAACGATCTAATATTTGTACTTCTACTCCATACCCTTTTTTTTTCATTTATTATCTTTTTTGCAGTGGCATTTAAAGGCCCCACCATCATACCTGTTACCGCACACACAAAAATATAGTATCTACCTTAAATTACTTGTAATGCCTTCAGCTTTTAGCATAAACACACATGCCAAAGCGTATTTTAAGACAGCAGACAAATACTATCTATGATGTATCAAAGAATGAATGTGTGCATGATGTGAAAAGTTTTTATTTAAAATTAGGTTGTTTACTTTCATGTAACAGTTTATATATGCTGCATGCTTCAAAGCACCCTAGGCTACTTTATGGGGAAAAAAAGATAACTAAGAAGGGAAAGCCTACTGTGTAAAGAATGGCTTGGAGAAGGTGGAGATGGAAGAAACAGTCAAAGAAGAGGAACTAGGGGCAATCGGTTTAAAGACCAGAGAACAATTTAAAAGCAAAAAGAAGACAGCTGCTTGTACTTTCCAACAAAACTGTGACTGGATGCAAGAGAACATTGTGGGGACCAATAGAAAAAAGGTTGAGAAAAAAAATCAGATGAATTTATGTAGGAGAAACACAAAGTTGCTGTGTCCTCCTTTTGGTGTTACGAGACGTTATGACCTGATGTAACTAACTAAAAGGAATCTGTAAGTTGGCAAATGCTGGAAGAAAGGAGCATATGTTTATGGAACAACCATTCTATTATGTTTCTTCCCTAAATATCTGTTATCATTTAATAGTCAAAGACAGGATACATGGACCTTTGGTCAGATCCAGTTTAGCAGCTCTTACACACACGATGCTGATGGTAGTCAGCACTATGTGTAGTTGCGGCTGACAGCCCATGTGAATAGTGGTGATAAGGTTTAGTCCTTTTTTCACACTGGATACATATTAGATGCTCTAGTCCAAAGTTGAAGAGTGTTCTGAAAATAGAAGCGCTAGCCCTTCGTTACAACTATGAGGTACAACAAGCACTCCTGCAACATGACATGAGGTTGCAGTCATGTAGCTGTGCCATCTGTCCTCCTCTCCCCATTCAAATTGTGTCTGTATCCACCCCTACCTTCTCTGGTTCTAGTAAATGTGACGTCCTTCTGAAACATGAAACCCAATGCAGGAAACAATTGGACAACTTGCAGCAACACTTGGCCATCCTCTGTATTCGAACATTTTTATATCTTTGTGCAGAATTAACAGGGTCAACAGGTCCAAGGCTGGTGGTAGCTCAGCTATCAGCTTATCTGGGCAATAATCATTATACCTTGCTAACTAGCTTGTGCTTTGCTTTCAGAAGGTGATGAAAGTTTTTCCAGCTAAGTGCAGATGAGAAATAAAGGTGAGCATGTTTCTATCATGTGTCTATGTGATTTGACATTCTGACCCTGCTGTTCTATTTCCCAAATAAGTTAAAACTCCCTTAAACAGCTGCAGAAGGAGTCACAATTGCTGAAAAGAAATGCAATATAAATCTAAATATCTGAAATGAAAGGTAAAATTACTATCTGGGCTGTGATGATTCAGTCTCGCTATATTTGCACTTACACACTAGCCAGTCCACACAGACACTGACACACACAAACACATATAGGAGCATAGAAATGGCAGGGGGAAAGAAGAGAAAATTATATAATTATGAGACTAATGGAAAACAAGACAATGGTGCCCTGATATTGTACCTACAATGGTGTTTGATTCAGGGGATCCTTGCCTTAAATGACAAATATTGTCAAAGTTATCCTGAGCATATAGCTCCTCTATTTTCATTCTCCGGATTTTGTAATCGTCTTTCAGCGTGATACTTTGCTTTCCTTATCTGCAGGGTATAATATAATAAAATAGGTATGCAGCTATCTGTAAATTGCACTTAAGCTGATACGTGCACCGTGTGTCCATATACACAATATTTTTAGATAATATACAAATGCAGTACATATATAGGCATATATATATATGCACACACAAATTAATACTTTGATGTATTTAGCGTTTTCAGCTAATTATACCTTGCAGTCTCATGTTAATTCCCACTTGAAACATTTGGCACTATTCCTCCTAATTCATTTATATTAATGAGGGGAGGATCCTCTGAGCAATAATCAGTTAAAAATCATGACTAGCTTTGTTAATAAATACCAGATTGGTACATGATACTGTATTGGCTTGTCCTTAATTAGGAAGCACTGGAAGGAGTACCAAGAGGGAAATACTCATAAATTTTTCTTTTAAAGTCTAACTGCTCTCTTTCTGGTATTTGCATCTCTGAAACAGAGAGAAAAATGATAACTTTGAAATTTATTAATTTTCCTGCTCTTAAAACAGCTTATCTTTAATTAAGATGTACATTTGATAAAGTTTCTCCAACCAAGTCCTTGTAGG
>NW_010418335.1:28755-63702 GCF_000710305.1 Buceros rhinoceros silvestris | reverse complement strand
AGGGAAAGAAAAGTCAAGAGAAACATAAGCAACATTGCTAAGTATTAGGTAATTGAAATACTTAATTTCGGTATTAGAAAACTAGAAGTTTTATGAAGCATTTGGGAAATCAGATGGCTCAGGGAACTAGTAATGAAGAGGTGAAGTCTTCGTTTTTAGGTGATTGATTGCAATTGCATCTAGGAAAGGCTGGAAAGTCATTCCTGAAAGACTGCGTGCAGCAGTGCCCGGATCCTGCTCTCATAAGCCAGGCCTTACCCTTAGCTGAGAGTCCAGGGCTGAATAGGAATCAAAACAGAATTAGAAGATGTTAGCAAGGACAGGCATGCAATAACTTTGGAGCCTGAATGGTCTAGAATGGTAACAGGTAAGATGCTCCTATAGTCACTGAATTTTTCCTGGGTTTTTCGATCTCAAGTGGCAATTTCCTCCCCACCCCCACAACTCCCCCATGTCTTCTAAATACTTAGCATCACTATAGACTTGCCAGTGTGTAATCCTCTGGTGCTTGTTTATGCTAAATACATATCCAGCATATGTATGCTTATTTAATCAGTAATGGGAGTTAACAATACAGGAAAAACTTCATTAACAATGCTTAGGTTTTGAGATCTACTTACTGAGAAACAAAACAGCAGGGACTGATGGCCCTCTTTTATGGCCCTTCGATGGTCCTCTTTTATGCCATGGTGACAAGTGAACTCATTGTTTCTCATCAGGAACTTTAGAATATGTTAGTGCTTTGAAGCATGAATCATTCACGGATGTGCTGATTTGTAACGCAGCAGCACTGAACTCTGCTCCTTCCAGGACAGTGCTGCTGAAGAGGATATGCCAATATAAGCCTGGTTTGTGCTGGTCAGATTGGCTTGAAGGTGACTTAACAGGTCAAATATTGCTTATACACTTGTTTTATCTGAAACTTTTTCAGTCCATCTGTTGCACATCCTTACAGCCCTTCTTTCTTCCACCCATTGATCATCTGTATCTGTACTTTCAGAATAGAAGTCTTTGCACTATGGCATTCATGGAAGTGGGGAATATGGGAGGGTTACTTGTGAGCAGGCACTTGGCACAGTGCTTAGTTTAGCTAAGCACTTCTGATCTGGAAGGCAGGACGCCTGTCTGTTTGTGAAGTTGTGCCTCCATTTTCACCTCCAACTTTGTGCAGTCCTGGAAGCAGCTTGGGGCACTAATTGTTTCTTACAGTGTATGTCTACAGCTCCTGTCACAGTGAAATGGACCTTCTTTGGACCTCCAAGAATTGCTGAAAAACAAGATGTCCTGAAATGGCAACGAGGGCAGAAAAAAAACCCAAGGCACATCGTCTGGAGAGGGGCAAGACCATCCCATATGAGTGTGAGGAACGACTTTCCAGGGCAAATGAGGAGCAAGCCCACTGAAAGGAGTGGGGTGGTGATAATGTCTTCTGGTGTAGCTGTGATTAATAGGAATAGACCGAGCCCTTGGTTGGTGGCATGGGATATCAGGCCCTGGGCAGGAACAAGTGGAGGGCTGTCACGACGTGGCAGCGTAGAGATACCGTGAAAGTGGATCTGTTTTGAGAAATTGGTTTTCAGACATTTCTCTCTATCAAAACTTCTCAGAATATCTTTTAGTCCCCCCACCTTCTCCTTTTATGTTTTTTCAACCCTGCCTGTCTTTACTCACCCTCTTTTCTCCTTTTCAGGACTTCGTACCTCCCGAATCAATAGTTTAGAAAAGCTGCTCTGTTTAGGATCAGAGAAGCCTGAGGAGATTTCTGCTGAAAGAGAAGAACATCTTATGGAACTGGGTTTTGTCCTCTGACCCAACCAAATCTGACCTCCTGCTGGTCTCCCCTTTATCTGATGCTGAGACACAACCTCAGTTTTCTCTTGGATGGTGAAGGAAGGCTGGGAGGGAAGTGCCAAGGGACAAGGGAGAAGATAAATTGGTGGGGCTGGGCAGTGTGGGATAGATGCTCCACTGAGCACTTCCCAGACTAATTGTCTTGTCATCAGAATCATCAGCAGTTTTTATGACTAAAGAAATAAACATTGGTTCACTACTGAATTCAAACTCTGTTTAGCAATCCTGAGCAGAAAGTCTCAGTGTTTGTCAAGTAAGTGTGAGAAAAAAACCTAATAACTGGGAAATAAAATAAATTTTATTATCTTTTAATTGTTCATAACAAAATATTTCTAAAATAATGCCCTGAAACCTTGTTTAAAAAAAAAAATCACTCAACATGGTCTTTTTAAATTCACCAGTGACAAAATGATTGTAAATGTATATAAAACAGCTTCTTTCAGATGCAGGTAAACTGCTGCTGAAAAGTGATTTAATACTAACTGTTTATGCCTGCTTTTGATGATAGTGCTGTTGAGTATTGTGTTATTTAATAATGCATTCAAGCACCTGTTTAGAGAAGGTATATGCCACTATGGTCCAAAATGAAAACAACCATTACTTGTCAGGGTTTCATTCATAATTCTTGTATCATGCTCTGATTAGAGTTTACATTGAACCTCAGATGAGCATTACCTAAGGCACATTGAGTAAAATACACAGTATAAACCAGGCACAAACCACATAGCTACCTTTAACTTGCACAAAACAGCAAGTAGAAATTGATTAAAATACGCATTCTACTACTATAACGGCTGGTCTCAGTATAAAAATTAATTAATGCTAATAGAACACAATCAAAACTGCTTTTAGAAATCTTCTTAGAACATTAACTAAAATGTTCATCTTTTTAATGCATTTGAATGAACCTCTGAGACTAAAAGCTTTGCTTCCTCCATGCAAATGTGAAAAAAACCCACAGCCTGAATTTTCAAGCGGTTATTTTATAGCAACCTCCCCCAGTCATTTGCTTTTGGATTTCTTGTTAACCTGAGACTGGTCCCAGGCCATGTGTGAGGTTGTACTATTAGCTACTACAGATTAAGGTGGCAGCCCTGGGAATCGAGGCCAATAACATATGCAGATTGAGCCACAGAGCAGAGAAGGAGATAACTAAACGAAAAAAAGGGGAAAGGGTATTGTGTTTAAAGAGGCAGCTCAGCGATATTCCAGGCTTTCAGCTCACAGTTATTCTGAGCATGAGGTACAAATATTTGCCAAAAAAAAAAAAAAGCCCCAAGGCACTCTCTTCCTCACAGCCCTGGTTTGTTGGTTTGGCTTTTGTATTTGGGCAAGACATTTTACTTCATTGGGATGAAATTTCCTTAGCCAGTTTTATTTCCAAAATAAAAAACTTTAAGAAGCCACTGCTGTGGCCACAGTGAGGATCTAAACCTCTGGCTCCCACAGGATCTTGTGAGAGGTGCTTCAGACTGGCCTTGGACTTTGAACCTCCAAAGCAAGAATTACCTTTGGATAGTGACAAATCTCTTGGTATCACTGGCACATATTTCCAGGAAAAAGCCTTCAATATGGGGTATGAGTTATTTAATAATAGAATTAGTTTTGATAAATATATTTCACATTTATACACACTCACAAGTACACACATGTATAGATTATATATAAACTTCTTATTGTTCACAGATACTGAGTTATTCCCTTTCTTCTCATTATTTGTCCCCTCTCCTTCCTATTCCATCTGACTTTTCCTCTCTGTTTTTCTTGTTTCTCAGAATCCATCTCAAAACTTTCTGAGTTTCAGATCTTTTTTTTCCTCATCTCCCCAGATACCTCTGCACCTTTCTAAAAATCCAGAGACGCTTCAGAACAAAAGTGGCTGGCCTCAGAGATGTGCTACCAAAACGTACAGAGACAGCAACAATTTACATTGTAAAATGGTTTTGCCTGGTCTTCATCTGTCGAGAGCTCCAATGAGAGTTCTCAGAACCCCTGACATACATGGTTTTTCACACTTCCTGCATGCATCATTTTTCCTCATTTATGTTTTTAGCAACGTGTGGCGATGCAATTTGATCACATCGTTTTTAAAAAAAATCCCTATTTTCCATTGAATGATATAAACATAAGAATATTCCCCACTTAGTTGATGTGCTCAGCAATTCTGGAAAACAGGAACACTGGATGACTTCCAGGTCCTAGTTGCTTGCACTCTTTTTGTCAGCTTCCCCTCTTCAGAGGAAAGTACCACAACTTGTTTCTCCTTTGCTCCTTCTCAGTTGTGTGAAATTAGTTTTGGTTAAGTTCCTCGTTTCCCTGAGGAAACTCAGCAAAGTTCATCCAGAACAAACTACCTCCTGCCTTTAACATCCTTCAACATGTGTACTAGGATGATAAGCTCTGCAGTGGTTAATTTGCCATCTTCTCACCTTCGCTTTGGGTACATATTTAAATTGCCCTGTATGTTCTTTACAGGTGGAGTGTATTGTCTTTATTCTCTTCTACGCTTGCAGTGACCTGAGTTATCGCAGCCCTGAATGTCTGTCACTGCTGTCAGAGAGGTCCAAACTTCTGTTCCTCCGTGGAGAGATACTATCAAGGCAGTCCCTGATGCCGTCTGTTCCATGCTTTTTTCCTGGCCTTATACATTTTAATAACCAAAATATTAACGTACAGAAACATTTCATCATAAGCCAGGTGAAAGCTAACTAGGCTTTTTTTTTTTTTAATTTGCATTTGTTGTAAGTTTCAAAGACAATTTAACATTGTAAAATTTGAACAGATGACTTAAGGAGATATTATTAATGGAAATATTAAACAATTAAAATAAAACCTTTAATGTAATTGAACAAAATGTTCATCCACCCTGCCAAATGGAGTGAGTAGTTATAGGTTTTGAGAGGACAGATGGGTGGTGGTAAGCCATCTAACTTCCTTGGTAGTTAGGGAGATCAGCAAGCTACCTAGGAAGACACAGATATCTGGACCTGTGGGATACTTCAGGATAAATGATCCTAAAAGGAACACAGCTTTCTTTCAAAGGTGTCTGCTGTCACACATTCACATTGACATTTCTTGTCACACAAGAAATTGCTAATCATTAAAGAATTATCTATAAGGAGCATATACAATCCATGGTTATGTACTTTACAGTATCTGTCTGGGGACAATGAATTATTGGTAGTCCTCCTCACTATTTCAAAGCAGACAGAGAAAAAGTTGTAAGTGACAAGCGCAGCTAAAAGATTGGTGAAAGCACAGTGTGAAGGGGGAGAGCAGCAAGTCTTCTGGCTTTGCCTTGAAGCTATTTGAGGTTTGGTAAGAGCCTCACTGGCTACTCCAATCGCATTAAGTAAGACTGCTAATAAGTACTTAAAAGGGAAAACCCTTTGCTTTAAAAGAAGTACTTATCACAACGCTAGTTCAATGGAGCAAACTTTTATACATAGAATCCTTTTACAATGCGGATTTTATTTGAAAGTTTTCCTTGGTCATATCATTCCAAATTAAATAAAACCTAATATAAGAGTGGATATACTGGGAAAATCATAGATCCATCAAATCTAGTCTGCTGTCTTTTAAAAATAGCTTGTAAAAAGCAAATATAGATACTTCCCCAATACAATCTCTGAGTTTCTGGTAACATGTTGTGCAAGGAGATTCTGAGCTGAATGGGACACCTGATGTCTCTTGAGAGACTTTTTTTTTTTTATGGTCTCCAACTGTTCTCTGAAACTATTTATACTTTTAGCATCCAAAACATTCTGGCAAGGAGTTCCACAACTACGTCAAAAAGATACTTCCCTTGGTTTGGTTTAAATCTCATACTTCATATTTCACTTCAGGCTGGCAATCCAAATTACTTTGTCATCTTTTTAAAAATTATAATAGCTGGTATAAGACCTATCATTAGTTATCTTTACTTCAGAGATTTTTCCCTTTGCATAGACTTGCATTTTATTTTACTTGCCGTTTCACCAGCCAGCTACTCAGCATTGTATTCTTCTCATCTAAACTTAACTCTCTGAATACCAGATACCTAGTCTAAGCTAGATCTGCCCTATGACAGGCATCTAAGAGAAATAGAATGAACCATTGGCTGAAAACACCTTTGATTTATTCATTGTTTATAGCATCTCCATTAATTCATTTCTCTGTAAGCTTGCTAATTATGTGTGTGTGTGTGGGGGGGGTGTCCCATCATTTTCAACCAGTTTGCCCAGCAGAGAAATCAGACTTACTACTCTACAGCTTTCTGGATCTTCCTCCCCACTCCAAAGTGCTTTAAAAACTTTGTATCTTTTCCCACCTCCACTCTTTTGGTACTGAGGCCAGTTTAAGCACTAGGTTACATGCCACAGTGAGTAGTTAGGCAGTTTCATATTTGAGCTCCTTCTTGCATGAATAGCATCCAGTCCTGATGATTTGTCACTATTCATTTTATTGATTTGTTCTTAAACGTCTTCTACTGACACATCAATTTAAGACAGTTCCTCAGATTTGTCCCCCCATAAAGAATAGTTGCAGTGTGGAAACCTCCCTAAGCTCCTCTGCAGTGAACACTGATGCAAAGAATTTATTTAGCTTTTCTGATGTGGTCTTATCTTCCTTCAGTGTTCTTCTTACACCTGTAGGCCTGATTGACTCCCTGGCAGGTTTTCTGCTTCTGATGTATTTGGAAAAAAAAATTATTGTTATGCCTTTAGCAAGTTATTCTTCAAAATTTTGTATCTACCATCTCCTGCATTCTTTTGGTTTTGTGTTTAAGCTGCTACAGTTTGTATTCTTTTCCATTTTCCTTTGTCAGAAAAATAATATGACATACAACAAATAAAGGAAGCAAAAAAGTAGTATATTTGGGACAAGGTAAGAGAGACAAAGTTACAAAAATACAAGACCATTAGCTATTCTTAAACAATCAAGAACACCATCAAATGTCATTGCTCGCCTGGTCTCTTCCAGATACTGTGAAAATGGTGAATTGATTACTAGCTAATATTTGACAGGTTCACTAACGATCTTGGGGGGAAAAAGTTCATTTATAATTTAAATATTTTCACCAGATTTGAGAAAAGTTGCCTTATAATTCTGATATCCACCACTCTGTGGAAAAGCCACATCAAAGGGCAATAATTTTTTCATTGTTTCATTTTAACAGAAAAGGAAGCAGTTTCAGACCAAAGAGCTATTGCAAAGAGCCTCATGATTGTATTATTAGCAAATTATTCTGGTTGGCTTCAAATGTTTTCATCCACCTTTCACTTCAAATTTACAGTTCCATTTGTATATTCTCTTTTTCACTTCTTTGTCACCCCAGATTTTCAAGAAGGCTTCATTAACGACAGCATATTGTTGTGTCCTCTTTCTCTCTGTTCTACTCAGAGAAAGAGAAAACAGTTGAATGTAAGTGAAACTTTGTCCTTTGTATCTGAATTCCGCCAATTCAGCCATGACATACCCAGGACACATACATAAGAGGAAGGACTTTTGCACATGATGCTGTGGTATATTTGCTCACGTAGTGATATAAAGATTGTAGAAATAGTGCCAAAAATATACATATAGAAGGGAGAGGGAAGGCTGAGACAAAGCTAACCATGGGTACCTACTGGTAGAGCTTGTTTGCAGTAAATATTTAGAAGCAGGCTAGACATTTGGAGGAGGGAAAACAGGGAAAAGAAGTAGCTGATGTTTTCCAGCAATTCTGCTCAGGCTGCTCATAGAGCTCATTATGAATCCAGGCCAAGGACAAAGACTGAGGACAAGACAGTAGAGCACAAAAATAAATCTTTCCCTTTTTCTCCTTTATTCATTGCAGAAAAAATAAAATATCAAGTAATCTGAACCATAAACCCATAAGAGGTAATTCACATCACCACCAACAACTACAGAGAAACACAAAAAGAAAGCTATCTGAGAAGTCTGTGAGAGTTTCCACTTTCCTCCACATGTTTTCTCCTCTGTGAAGCCCCTTCACACCATGCCTGTGGCCAGAGTTTAGTTTTCTGGAAGGCCTTTGTGTGAGGTGTCAAGGTGCTTAAATTTACATCATGCCTTTAGCTTGAGAGTTACTGTGTTAGCATTTCTGATGAGAGACTAAAGAATATTTTTGCTTTCTCTTTGCACCTGGGAGAGAAGAAGAACAACCAAGGCAGCTGTTATGGTGCATGATGAACACAGGAGCATCAGAGGATTTGTGTTGCTGTTTTTCCAATGGTCATTTACCAAGCAGAGCTTTTAATGGCCAGAATTTGTGACTTGCAGTTATCTGCCATGTTTAAAACTTGAAAGAAGAATAAATAAATCTCTTTATTTTTCCCCTTTACCAGTCTAGTAGTAAGTAGCAACAACAGAAACCTTATTCTTATAACTTTGCTCATGTAAATTGCTTGTCTTTCATGCTTACTTTATTTTAATAGGACTAATTATGTCAGGGAGGTGTTCTCACTTGTGGAATAGTTTTCAGGATTAGATTTTTGGAAAACAGATAGAAAAAAAACATTTTGGACATATACATGAGGCAAGGCTGAGAATCACAATTAAGACTGTAATGCTAGTTAACTGCCTAGAGCAAAAAATGTTTTACTCTTTCCTTTTGCAAAATTTTACTGTGTACAAGTATTAAAACCGGGTTAACATCAGCTCTTTGATGACTAGATTGTGTCTTTCTGAACTCAGAGGAAGCAATGGTTGCTTCTGTTTAAGGAATCTGCCATTTCAAGGTAGTTACAAGTACAAGTAACTCAGTCATCTCAGAAAACATCTACATTCACCCTGTATCCAGGGCTAAACCGTGGCAGTTTCTCTACCATCCAGTGACCCCTCCCCAGCCAAGAAGGAGGATCAGGAAAAGGAGACCCACAGGTTGAAATGTAAACAGATTTAATGAAACAGCCAGACTAATGCCCAATGCCAATATAAAGTACACAAAGTTATACTCAGTCCAGTGAATGTTCGGTGGTCACAATAAACAGGAAAGCACTCCTTGGGAGAAGGAAGAGGTACAGAACAAGGAAAAGCTCAAGCAGGAAGCCACCCCACCATCCTCAGCGTGATGTTCACGGTCTGGGATACCTCTGTAAACCAGCTCGGGTCAGCTGCCCTGGCTGACTCCAGACTGCTAACAGCCTGCAGACCATGGCAGGTCTATAGTTCTGTCCCAGCAAAACCAGGACAACAACAAAAAGAAATATTCACCATAGACTGACTGTCCTGGGAGGACAAAATTTGGTGAAAATATTGCTTCTTTCTAACAAACTTATGAGAATTTAAATGAGAGCTAAACACATTTCTTATTAACCTGTTTTCCCAGTTTTTCTTTGAAAAGCATGTAACTTCATCGCATAGGAAAGAAAAGTCTTTGCATTATAGCTCAAAAAGTGGTGCAGATGGTGGGGAGTGGTGCCAGCTAAGGTGACACTCCAGCTCATATGACGTAGTCAAGGCTACTCAGTTGTGCAGAACTCTCCATCCAGAAGGCATCTGAATCTAGGTCTGAGAAATGCTAACCATTTTGATACTAAGAACAAAAAAGGAGGAGAATTTGTCACAATTTCATTTTTACACTGTTTTTAAATTATAGAATTACACATTCACAGTTAGCGTTCAGATGTTCAAAGTACATGTAGATGCTTCTGTTCTCACCTGGAATTGTGGGTGCTCTCTCACATGGCAAACCAGACCATTTTCAATATAGTGCTTGCAGTGTATTTAAACAATTAGATTTTGCATCAACAAACTTTTCTTTCTTTTATTAATTTATTTTTCTTGAGAACGTAATTAATCTGTTGGAAAAGCAGAGAAAGTATATGTAGGTATATTGTTGCTGTTGTCCCTGTACTGTCTAAACTTCTAGAGGACACCTTGTTTTTAATTTTGCTGCATATGATTCCATATAACATAGAGTGTTACTAGCGCTGCAGTGTACAATGTCTCGGTGGATTATGAGTATGCTTATAGGTCTCATAGTGAGGGGTAACAGGGCTTATGATTCTGTACCATAAGATATTTTGCTTTGATTCTACATCTCAGACACAACAGAGTGTTTGCAAATACCATGATGCATTGGTATGGTACCTGGCAACGTGTAGAGGATTTGATGAGTTAGACATCTTGCCATTCTACAGTTAGCTGTTTCTCCTGTCTATAAGCAAGTCACACTAATTTAATGATTCTGCAATTACATAAAAAGATTATCAGACCACTTGAAAATTCCTTACTGGCATTCTCATTCATATTAACATAACATTCTCAGTTACTGTAATATATGTCAGATGGTCAACTACTCAAGACTTAATCTCGAATTCCTGTTAATCTACATTATACTAGTGTTTAACACCAAATATAAATAAATCCCTCAGATAACTTCATAGAGTATTTTTTTACGTACTAAATTTTGTTGTTTGGTTGTTGCAAACCAGCCTAGCGCAGCAACAACTGGCTGAATTTCTGAGAAGGAATGAATGAATTTCTCTGTGTTGGTAGTTAACAGTGGTAGTGACAGAGACACCAGTAACCCATCTCAGGTCTGGACAGTGGTTATGAAAGCACTTTCTAACACAATAAAGTAACAGCTGCACTGCATTTACAGAAAGTTATCTTCGATGATTTATCAGCTTGCACTCAGGACAAGCTTTTCATCTTTTCATCTGTCCTCATCTGTGAAGCTAAGTTATTGTAATGGAGGCCACCAGCAGGCTAAGAGGGAAAGGAATTTAAAAGTTTGGGAGAAATGCATGTCAAAATCTGTTTAGGACAATATTAAAAAATGCTCATGTACATAAAAATAGGTGAAAATTCTTTTTCAGCTTTATTTACCTGAGAATGAATTTCAGTTTGAAGAGGCCTTTATGTCGTTTCAGGCAAAGCACCTAAGATACAAGCAATTTTCAACAAGAGTACTACACATTTGTCTTTATAACAATTTGTATGTAACAGCTTTTATGCAAATGACACTAAAGTGGCACCTTTTTTCTAAATTGGACATTTTTATGGTTATAATTCTCTTCTGTAATAACAGCAAAAAAATGGCTGTCCCAGTGGAGTTGATCATTTCATCTCTAGTGCTGTTTTGTGAAGTTGGAATGACAAGTTTCTTTCATTTATGCAAAGAATGACAAAAAAAAGTATTTTTTGTCATTCTTGTCTTACTTGGTTGAGGCAGATACAGTTGGAAGCAGCATCAGTCCCCTGACACCAACCTCTTCTCTGCCAACAAGAATGGTATCATAAAGTCATAATAAAACTTGAAGGAACTAAAAAATATTGCATTCTCTCTGTTTCTGCTCTTTGAAGGACATAAATTACTTTGTAAGTTTAAGCGGTTGCTGCTTTGGTTGGGTCTTTGGCATTGACTCCCACTTGTTCACCAGATGTCAGACAGGTGACGTTTACAGACCACAGTCTTGGATTTAATTAACTACAATAAAAGAGAATTTATGTATTTCATGCAAACATCCCAAGACATTAGTATAATAAACCAAATAAAATAGGCAGGTTCTTGTTGCTTAATTGACTATGCGGTTCTGCAATAGCAATGTGAGAAATTCTGGGCCTTTAACAATGATTAAACTCTTTCTCAGTTACCAATTAATTAACAATCTGTAACCAAGAATCTTTGTGATGGATGACTTTACCCCTGTGAAGTGATAAATTGGTTGACTTTAATTGAGGTGTACAATAAGGTTAACAAAGTCAAAGTTGAAGTCTGATACTTCATCTTCTGAAACAGAATCTCATAAAATATAATTAACTGTACCATTTAGTAAAAAAAAATTCCACAAATGTTTATTTTAATGCAAACAGCCAACAAATGCTAAAAATCCTGTGTGTCTCTCTTTACTCTATGCACATAAAATCTGTATACTTTCTATATATTAACTAGTTAAATTTTAAGTCTTTTTTAAACCACTCTTCTGTTAGCGTTGCTTTTTATTTCTACCACTTAAACATTACCAGCAGTGCTCCTTAGCACTCTGCACATTGGCTTAGGTAACCACACAGGCGTAGGAAATCACATATCTACCTGAGTGCAACACTACTTCAAAAGCAACTGTCTAGCTGGCTCAGCCTGGGTCCACAAACTGTGTCCTTCATCATACAAAACTCTAGGGTCACATGGAAACAAATTCATGGTTCAGCTGCACCTTGAATCCCCCAAGCCCAAGGTGCTATCCCCAGAAAAGACTATACAGGGTAGAGAAACTCAGCTGCATTCCTTGTCTTGAGCACAAACATAACAGCGTACTTAGTCAAGATGGTATATTTCAGCCATTAGACACCAACACAACGTTTTGAGGAACAGAACCGCTTAGCTCATCCTCCTACACGAATAGAAGAAAGCCCCAATACAGGAGAAGAAAGGCCTAGAAGAGCCCTGTTTCCTTCAGCTTGTATTAAAGGCAGGGGATGCACCCTCACAGTCAGAGGATGCTTTGGGGGAAATGGAGGAGCAGATGTCATTTTCTGAGGCAAAATGCAGCCATCCTTTGGAAAGAGGAGATCAGAGTTGAGTCTTTCTGTAGCCCAAGCAAAACAAAATTATGTTTATAACTTGCTGTATTTGGCACCTGTGACTTTGATTTTAAAGCTGCTGTGGTTGCTAATCCATTTGTCCTAAAAAGGTAAGACAGATTTGATCCTTTCTTCCAATGGACAAATAGCTACACAGCTGGTGTCTTCATTTAACTTTTTTGGGTATGGACATCTAGCATAGATAACTTGCTCCGCTTTCATTGCAGATTGTAGAGTTATCTTTGAAACAAATCTTATGTAGTTTGTGATCCGTAGGTCACTCTAGGCACATAATAGAACTAACCTTAATTATTGTATTAATGAGTTGAAAGGTCAAGCTCAGCACTTGATTACATTAATAAGTACATTAGAAGGTTAACCTGAAATTTTGCTCCTAAGTCCCCAGAAAAAAATGACCAGAATCATTAACATTCCTACAGAGAGATACTGACAACCTCCATCCTCCTATCCCCAAAAAAGAAAACAAAGTATTGTTGATACAGTTGAGTAGGTGAAGGGTTTTGTATGTTTAGGGCACTCCCACGGAAACCATGTCTTGTTTTTAATCATTTGGATTACTTAAATAATTTCTCAGTACACTATCTAATTCATAAACATCTGCGCATGAAGAAGGACTTCTGGTATTATGGGGGTGGTGTTAATGCATTATTTACATTTTAGAAGCACAAATGTCTTTTTCTTGGCATAATATTAATTAAAAATACTTCGTGCATTTAACAGTGCTTTTCATCTGAAGAGCTCAAAGCACCTCTAAACTTTTATAAGTGGGCAAACTGAGGCAGATAACTACAAGGCTGCAATTTCAAGGTCACTCTGTATGTTCCTGGTGGAGCTAGAAATGGAAACCCTTGTGCATTTGACTGCTAATCCTGAAACCAACCCCCCTGGCCAATTGCACTGCATGAGCAGCTCTATGTACACTCATAGATTATTAATATTCTGACAATCTAATGGTTTACTTAGTTTGACGTACCTTTAGGGCTTTACAATTACAGAAATATGTGTTAACATTAGTATTAAAAATACTTTTTTTTTGTTCAAATATTCAGTGGAATCAAGTTAATAAATGCTTGCCTTGCTGTCCCTGAAAACTAGCGATGAAAACAGCTCATACAGGCTATTGAATGAAAGGGGTGATTTCACAATAAAAAAGATATTTTTTTAAAAAACTCTTCCAAATAAAATGTCAAAAAGAATTTGAAGAGCTAGATCATCACTCAGTGAGCACTGCTAGAAAAAACCCCAAGTCTTAAAAAAGAATTTTTTTAAAAATTATTTTCAAAGTCCTAATCACCTCAGCCCTAATTAGCATTTGAACTATGTCTTCTCTGCTCTTTTCTGACAGCATAAAATGACCTGGAATTGTGGGTATATGTTAATATACTGCTCCATAATGGTCTAAAGAGATTTTAAGAGTCTAGGAAAAATATATTGCTTCAATGTTACCTTCTATATTTTTTATTACTTTAACTCAGTAGAAAAAATAAAGTAACTTGAGTTCTTCTGACAATGTGTTTAGTTTCATGCGCTGTATCTACCTCTGTTTAAAAGGCTTTTTTGATGCAACCTCTGCCAGCCGGAGTGATCACTGCATCATGAATAAACAAGTGAGATTAGCCAAATGTGTCCAGGTTCAATTGTCCAATTATTGTCTCCAGAAAAAGCATCCTTTGGTTTTAGAGCACTTCATAGTCCACTACTGTAATCCTTACTGGACTATCTTCAGAAAACCACCCAATTTTTTTTTTTTTTTTTTGGCTTAAAAACGGGAAGTTTCCATATCCAGTCTTTTTTTTTTGCTCGTAAGCAGGCTCTCCCCCCCCAATTTTTTTTTTTTTTTTTGGCTTAAAAAACGTGAAGTTTCCATATCCAGTCTTGTTTATCTGCTCTCTATCTGCAGCATGCTTGACAGGTCTCTATCCCTGTCACCCTGGTGTGTTTTGTGCTTCGTTAATTATGAAAATCACATGGTGATTACAAAGCCTTCATGTGCAAATCAGAAAACATGGTGCACGCAGTTACACATAGACTTGTACTGCTCTTGTTTGTCACTGCAGGATCTCAGAAAAGAAGACTCATAATTCCCCTCAACATTATTTCTCAGAAGTTTCCTTTTCTATACCAAGGTAATGGACTGAGGAAGGGCACAGATCCTCATGTCTCTTACCTGGGCGTAAATTAGGAACAGCTCATCTGAGATCAGCACAGTTGCTCTGAATAAGCAACAGAGATCAGAATATGGCTCAGGAACTTTGCATATTCACTATTAAAATTGGAAAAGGGAACCCCTGTCTGTCTCAATTTCTCAAGTGCTATCTGTCTGTTACCAGGCACATGCACATTAATTGTGTGCTTTAAAACTTTGTTTGGTTGAACCTGTCATCCTAGGCTAAAATTGTGTGACCTAACTTGTAGTAGCTTTTGCAGTGAAGGTATCATTTACTGTTGAGTATATTTTACTGTGCTGTTATAGATCTTTTCACTCAACCAGCTGTCTAACATGTTGAATAGTCTTTCATCTTGTCAAACACTTCCATTCCCCTTTCTACAGCTTTCTCAGCCAACATGTACACACCTAATCAATCTAATGCCACTGTCTCCAGACTTTAAAACCAAAATGCACTGCCCAAACTACTTTTTTAAAGAGACAGTCATGCTTTTCCAGTAAATTCATCATCAAGAGGACTGATAAATTGCTAAATGAGAAGAAACACTTCCCTGAAACTGTTACTCTAGGTCCAGCCTTAGAGCTCTGGTTCACTCACTGAATCTGTCATTCAGTAAAGGCTGTCGGGGGCTTCCCTTCACACTGATCATGTATATGTTAATCTAATTTAATTTAATAAACATCTTAACCATGGAACTGAGCTTAAATCCTCTTGCTTTTGCTTACTATAATTTTTTTTTTCCATTTTTAGGCAAACAAGATTAGTCTGCCTCAATCTGTTCAATGCCATTTTTCTTTTTTTTTTTTCTTACCCTTCATCAATGGGAACTCCATTAGTAGATTAATATTTACATCATACAGGAGGCAGGTGAAAAAAAAAGCCATTGGCATGGCTTTCAGGCGGTCACTGCTATGTGATACAGTATATACCTTACATGGTATGGAGTATTCATTAGGGCTGCTTTTATTTTTATTACTTTTGCTTTTATTAGATATATTACCTCCTGAGACTGTATGAAGTGAACCATGTCACTGGGTGAGATTACTACTCAGTTAATAGCAGTTCTGAAATCAGTCAATTGGGAATAGGCTATGTTGCAAGAACCTCTAAAATGTATATATGTGCAGTGGGGGACAGGGTAGCACTCTGAAGAAGGTTTTTCTTCTGTTGCCGGATTCTCCAGTGGAACATTTTTCAATTGCATGCTCATTTCTATATGTGCTTTTAGTTAAAACAGATAACAACACCTGAAACAAACACATTTATAGCCAGCAGGTATGCATGAAATAGAGAGGCCTGAATAAACAGGTAGAGGTGGGTGCTTTGTAATTTCAGTCTGGTTTTGAATTACTAAGGATGGAGGGAGGTAAAGACACTTCAACCTTTAAGCCCCTTTGACATTCACAAAGTGCTAAAAGTCAGCTGGGGTCTCAGCTCTGACAAATTTGCATCTCTTTGAATATGACGCTTGAAAAGCCAAGCCGCTAGATTAAATTTTGCCATGGAGAAAATGAGAAAGGTTTCCATCTCCCAGGTCTACTGGGAGGATCTTTATGGTTGATTTACTTTTTTTAAATAAATGTTTCTTTATGTGTTTTCTCTAGTTTGTGTCCAGCCTTCCTCTATCATGCATGCTGTAACTTCTGCCAGTTATATCAGCCCACAGTAAGTCAACCTGGGCAGAGTACAAGGTGAAAGAATATTTCAATCTAAACTGCATATCCCTTCTGTGTTTTCTGATTAAAATTTGCAAGCAAACCTTGGAATAAACTATACCTGACATGACTTCTAAAATAATTTACGCAGTTTATAAACCAGGGGCTAAATCCTACCAGCCCTCTCTATGCCATTTGTATGCAGAGTGCTGCAGGTTTGCAGGAGCGGGCCCGGCTGTGTAGCTGAAACTTTACAACAGAGGACAGCAGGTAGAATAATGATTGTAGTGAACCCATAAAAATAATAAACCGATTGCCCATTGAACAAAATCTACTAACGTATGGATTATCTAATGAGCTGCTGCTGTGGTTCAGGCTGACTTATCCTGCATTAAGTCAACAATGACACCGCTGACTCTTGCGGACTTGCCGCAGGGGAGGTGAGGGTAGGATTTGGCACTGGTTTAGATGTGGAATTTTTTCAGTTAATAATGAGTAAAAGGGTGTATGTAGAGGCAACTGTTTCAAGGTTTATAGAAGCTTATTATATGCACTCTATTTATTTGCTAAGTATTTCTGGCAACACCCACATTTAAAACCATCTCAGAAAAAAACCCTTTTCACAGATGCTAAATGTAAACATTGTTTTAATGTTCATTGAAGAAATCCCAAGTACACTGTTATTGTCCTTGCATTATTGAAAGCTAGTGCTTGAAAACATACCAGATTTAACAATAAAACCTGATGCCCCTCCCTTGTATCTACATTTGCTGCTACAGGAAACTCATTATTTGGGGAATTTCTAAAGCAGAATAAACATTTTTTCTGAGCCAGAAGAAGAATCCCTCAATGCTTTACTGTAGTCTCTCTTTGTTTCTTCAGTACGTGAGAAATGTGTATATAATAAAGATCACACTCAGAGCCAGTAGGAGAAGTTGAGTGTGAAGGATTTTTTCCTCTACACCAAAATTGTTCACAAGCTCTGTGCACAGCATAAGTTATGAAAAATCACATACAGCAAGTTTTAACTTTTTTATTTTTATTTCCTTGCTGGGTTCTTATAATTTTCTGGCAGATCACATTACATTACAATGAAATGTGATCTGTAGTTAGGACTTAGTGATGCATCCTGCAGCTTTAACTCAGTCACTTGAGTTCCGATTTAGCCCAACATGTGTCTCTTGAAATAACTCAGGAGAGCAGATTTATGATATACTTAGCAAGGGAATAACAGTGTTGGAGACTGCCAGTACTAAACAATCCAGTTCTTAAATGTATCTAAGCATCTGAAGAAGAAGTCCAACTTTCTGGAGAAAAAAAGGAAAAGGATTAGAAACTCAACAAATCTCCTGTTGATGTTGATGTGAAGAGTGAGGTATACAGAGCATTTTTTAAAGGCCTTGGATGTGTATCCAGTTACTGCAAACTGATCCTGAGCATCTTAATCTCAGAACCTTATTGTCATATCAGGACCTCATTCAGGTCTGTTCGCTTCAGCTGACACTATGGCATTTCATTTGCAGACACAGAAGTATTCTCTCTTTAAAGGAAAAAGTAGCTCCTTTCCACCAACTAAATGGTTTAAAGCCTTTATAAAAGCTTTGTCTACCCACCTAATTTTTCTCACGCCTTTCAGTGCCCATTACTTTTGGTAGTTGTGTTTTCCCCTTTCGAATCCAGCTGCTCTCTCAGTGGTCTCAGGCCTGTTCCCACCTGTGTTTGCTGTACTGCTCTGCACATTGAACCTACCTGGTCCTTCCTGTCCTTCCCTACTTCCAGAGACTGCTCCTAAATGTGGCCTTTTACTTCTTGTTGGAGACTACAATCTCTCCCAGAATTGTAGCTCATGAATAGAAGTGGGACCCACCAAGTGCATCCTTGCTGAAAGAAGACAATTCAGTTCCACCCACGTATGGCAAGAGTGTTGGGACATGCAGCACACCCCTTGATCAACTATTGCAGGACGGTGACTAAACACAGCCTAGCAGATTCAGCACAGTCTAGATATTTTGTTCTGAATTAGGCCCCTAACTCCTGGTGAGACCACTTCCTAGCTAGGATAATGACTTGGATGGGGTTTTTTTAGAGAAAGAAAAATGTGAGCGATCTGGGAGCCTCTGAGAAAAGCACTTCAACACCTCATTTGAATAGATCCTTATGCAATGTATTGGAGCTTTTAGGACAATTCCCTCACAAATGGATCATTACAGCAGTAAAAGCCAGTTTATTATTTAACCAATTCAGGTTGAGTGGAGACTGGAGAGTATTAGCACTTGCATTGATTGTAAGTAAGAGTCTAGTAATTAATGGTCAGAGTTTTCAGCAACAGTCTTGAGGAGAGAGTGCAATGTGCCGAAACAGGTATGACTGAGGAGGTGTTAACTGAATTCAGAATGAGCCTGAAGACAAGTGCAGGGAAAAGCAGGACATTCACATAATGCATTGCCAGTATTTTGACCACACATCAAAAGTACTATTAAACAGTGAGCAGATTAAACTAGGCCTTTTTGATCCGGATTGACACAGTAGTTTTCAGCCCTCATATTCTGCGTATTGCCAGTAGATCCCAGATTTCTTTACAGAAGAAGTCAGTTGCCTCAAAAGCCTCCTGGGAATTGCTGAGGGGTCATAAGTCTTACTAAGGAGGTGAAGAAATGTCTCCGATAGCCAAAGTTTGGAGGAAATACACAGCTGTGTCTGGAAAAGTCCACCTTTGTCTCCATCCTGGCGTAGAGCTCTGGGCAAAACCAGTCAGACTGTGGCGCTGTACTAAAACCATTGCACGTATATAGATATATGCGGTGGAGAAGTGTGGCTTGGCTACAGCTCATTAATACACTTTGCTTTGAGGGGATCTGCTAAATTCTTAAGCTTCAGGATTTACTGTGGTCACATTTTCATGCTTACAGCAGTAGGCATATTTATTTATCTTAACTAAATGAAAGATGATTGAAAATTCACATGACTCCAGGACTTCAACATTTAAGAAATTCTCCTTTTTGCCGCAAGATTATATTCTAAAGGGACACACATTTAGGACACATTTCATCCACTCTATGACAGTTACACAGCTGTCTTTCCTTATCCAAGACTCTTTTAAAGATTAATTTCTTCTATAATCCCTACAGTTCAGGTCAAATATTATAATAAAACCCCCTAAGTAAATAATTAATAAATTAATACATTTATAAATATGTAATCCCATTAAACAAGCACAACAATAACAAAAATCCCTCCAGATCATGTTCATGCTTGAGCTTTTAACCATGTTACATATTTTCTGTATATGTCCTTCAGATGGCATGATCTTCAGAGTACTAGCTTAATTTCTGATTCATTCAGTGGAGAGGACATGGTCAGCATATAGCACAAGAACACATAATAACACACAGATTTGTGATAGGTGCAGATATACACATCATGTAGACTTCTTAAAGAGCTATAAATCTGAATGCATATACGGTTGCTCACGCATTTAAAATCACACATGTAAACAAATGAGAACAGACACATGCACATGTAATGCTATAACCATAGAACCCATCTCAGGCTTATGCAAATCGATTGCTTTTTTTTGTGTATGTGTGAGGTACAACAAATACTCACAATCTTAAATTAACTCTTTCCAAATAATAAAAATCTTACCATTAATATGACATGTTTAAATCCAAATGGACAAGTTTATGGTCCCTTCTGCCCCCTTCTTCTCTTTCTCACTCCCTCTCTCTGCCTCTCCCTCTCTCTCTCACTTTACCTTCCCAACGGCACTATTTTATTTCAGAAGAAAACTTATGAAAATTGTTGAAACACACGCTACAAAGCATTTGCTTTTTTTCTCTGCCTTTTTTTTTTTTTATTTCAGCAGATAGCCCCCAAAAAAGGCAAGAATGTCAAAAGCTTCGAGTCCCCCCTTTGACATTCACGCAGTGCTGAGAGTCAGCCGGGGTCTCAGCTCTGACAAATTTGCATCTCTTTGAATGTGACGCTTGAAAAAAGCCGGAGCTGCTAGATTAAATTTTTTTTTTTTCCATCGAGAAAATGAGAAAAGCCTCTATCTCTCCGCCGAGTCTACTGGGAAGATCTTTATTCTGATTCTTGTTAGAATTGTTTATCACCCTGACAGACCAGACTCGGACGAGATAAAGGCGCTGCTCCATCACGGGGCCTGACAGTGGTAGGACATGCAGAGAAATGAAAGGAGCAGGGGAAAATATTATTAATAGATGCCGACTTGATTTGCCTCTATGGCACGTCAAGGAAGGAAGGGAGGGGGGAGACATGGCTTGATTGCAAGCCTATGAAGTTCTGTCCAAAAAAGAAGCTATTTTTCATTAAGTGATAGAAGGGCTTTTTTCATGTTCTTTCCTGAGGAGCTGATAACTTATGCAGTTTATTCTAACCCTGCTGATTTCTGTCAGGGAAAGAAAACTCCTGAAAGATGGCTCCAGCTCCTCCTTTTCAGAGAAGGAGGCTGTCTTGTCAAAAATGGTAGCAAAGCATTAAAGCCCCAGCCTTGACTTCTGCAAGATCCCTTGGATCTGATTGGGTGCGCATGTGTCTGTGAGCATCGGGGGGTTAGGGGAAGAAGAAGTTATTATGTACCCACTGGGTACCTCTGAGGGAGAAAGAAATCAAAATCTGTATGCAGAGCAGTTCTTGCACATATGCACACATGCAACACATACACGAAGGCTTTATGCATTTGAGCATATATGCAGCAACATTTGTTCCACTGCCTAATTACTCTGCAGTCAGTAAAGATTTGTCTGATATGAGCATGTGCTGAATTTGAGAACTGGAGGTTGGGTGTAAAGTTATCACAGTCTCATTCAAAATGAATGTTAAAAAATAACCAAGTCCCTGCTACCTCCTGTATGTCAGATCTCACATAGAAACATGACTGGCAATACCAGCTCAGGGACTCCTGCAGCGATGCTGACTCTGCTGTGACTGCTGTGTTCTGGGGCAAAAGTGTCTCCATGTGATCATTATTTCATTTAGATTAGGGTTTTTTTTGGATAGGAAAGAAGGAGTGATTAATACTATTTGTGTGCATTGTGGTCATAATATTGTTATTCTTGGATCCTTCACATTTGCAGGTCTGACCTTTTGGACATTCGTTGTAATCACACTTGCATGAACGCAGTTCCTTGCTTGTAATTACCTTGTTCTTCTCCAGAAAGGGTTGTGTTTGATCACTCTCCTAACTGAATTTTGAATTTTGTGTAGATTAAATACCAGAGAAATGGTTGCCTCAGGGTAATAGAGTAGGCCTGTTTCTGTGAACTTGTTCTTCGAGATTGCTTCCTGCTGGATCCATCTTACAACATTCTGAGCATCCAGAGGAGAGATGAATGCTGCTGAGCTCTCTGCTTTCGGTAGCATGTCAGTGCTTAGCAGGTCAAGGGAATTACCCGGCGCTGTACTGGAGGAAAAAGTGCGGCTCGTTTTTCTGGAAAGCTCATGGGCTAAGTGCTAAGCAGTCCACTTTCTCTTCCTTCTTCAGATTTTTCCTAAAGAGTTCTTTCTTCTAGTAAGACCAATAAATGCATAAAAAATTCCAGATTTTTTCCATTCGGGTGGCAGTAAAAGATGAATTACTGATGTATGTAAAAAGTGAAAAAAATTTAAATACCACTAGGAATCATGTCCCCACAGTGATATGCCCATAGAAATTTAATCATCTTCTGTTCCCACTACCACTTGTTTCCCTTGTCTGTTATATCACATCCAGAGTTTAAGGGGAAGTTTTATGTTCTTTTTTTTTTTTTTTGGAAATGCTTAAGAAAGACCTGTGGTATCCATCTAGCTAACTCTCTGTTGTGTTTCTCCCATACAATCAGTGGCACAGTCAAGTCTGAAACTGATTCATTTTCAAATTTGGATGTAGATGATAAAGGGTGACTACTTGGGGAAAGTCCTGAAAACAAACTTGTGATCTATGTAGATGCTAGGTTAAACTATTGCCCAGTTTGGGGTTAGGAAAGATTTTTACCACCTGCTATTTGGGTCAACTTCCTAACCTCTCTTAAATGCTACTTTTGATAAACTGTTTCTTTTCTATTACAGATCCCAAGCCTTTTACATAAAGCATCAGGCAGTCTGATGTGCCTGGTAGGAGGATTATGGACTGGTGCATACCAAATGTATGTGGCAGAGTCATCTGTATGCTGATATGAGACTGGATTTGAAAACCCGGTTATCTGGCCACCTATTCCATACTACATTGTGTGAGAATGTGAGAACCCCCGTGCAAATCAATTGATTTAAAATTAAGAATATTTTAATCTACTTCAGAATGGTAGTTTAGTTATTATGGCATAATAGCAATAATTAAATGTAAGAGAGCTTGACCAGGAGCATGGAGGGAGAGGACAGTTTTACTCAGGAAGTCTCATGGTGAGTAGAGAGGATCTGTGAACTAGAAGGGGAAAGCAGCTCTTGTAGGTTAATGTTCTGACATGCAAAGCCACTAAAATCCTTCAGCTCATGTCCTTTCTGCTTTTTCTGTGTTTTTTTTTTACTGGGCTGATGTCTGTAAATTCCCAAGAACCTTGTGCTTGGTGAATTATTCTGTCTTCCACACAAACATGTTGAGAAATCTTATGCTCAGTCTGTATGTGGAGTCTTCTGGTAAAACATAATGACCAATTACAATAGATATTTTATAACTCAGGATCTGAAAGGTATTGATACCGAGCTACCCAAGATCACACAGAAAGTCTGTGGAAGGGCTGAATGCTTGAACTGAGATCATTAGTCCCGGTTCAGCTTCTTAACCACAGCACAGCCCTTCCTCAGCCCAGCTCAGGGTGGCCCAGGTCTGTTTTGGCTGAGCCACGCTCACCATATCATGTTCCGTTGTAATACAGACATGTAAAACAATTTAGAAAGGCCCCCTTTTTTATGACTACAACCAATTTACCCAAATTCTGTGAGAAAGTATCATGACGTAGGTAGGGATTTGCCTCTTTTATTTTAACTGCCATTGTTTACATTGCTCCAGTGACAAAGAGGGATATTGTTATTGAAACTTTGAGAAC
Organism: Buceros rhinoceros silvestris; assembly: GCF_000710305.1. Classification (NCBI taxonomy): domain Eukaryota; kingdom Metazoa; phylum Chordata; class Aves; order Bucerotiformes; family Bucerotidae; genus Buceros; species Buceros rhinoceros. The sequence goes on along the minus strand of NW_010418335.1, from coordinate 40,452 downwards.
GGAGGTTGAGTTATACATCCCTGAAGTCCTCCATTTGCATAGTTTTAGAAAGAGGATATATTTGGCAGGCATTCTCTTTATTCAGCCATGGGTTTGGCGCATGCCAGACTACAGAGTGAGCATCATGCAGCAATTTAAACTGAGAAAACAGATGTGGTTTTGCATTTTGGTATGTGTGGAGTCTCAGGCTACCATGAAAATATCTCTGGGTAATCATTACACCCAAACTGCACGGTTCACATGTTGATATCTAACAGTTATGCTACAAAAGGAAATATTTTACTGAATTTTTTTCTTTTATTTTTATTATTTAGTTATGCCCCTCCAAATTAACTCAGTCTCATGGATAACTATAAGGGAATTTATGAGGATTCATTTTATTTCAAACAATTGTCCAGAAGTTTGGCTCTTATACGCCTTATCCAGATCCTTGGATCTACAAAATGGGAATGAGAGAGGGTGACATCACAAGATTTTTTGTATTAATTCCATATGAGCAGACTGTAAAAAACCCAGAAGAAAGATTTTTTTCTTCTGGTATTTCAGCACTTCTAATTCTGAGTGGGAGCCTACACAATGTGTGAATATTAATGAAATAGTGAGATAACCAAGCAGTGTTGAACACAGCAAAAAATGTTTCCTTAGAAATCAGTTCAAATATAGACTAAACAACCGGTGATTGGAGCGCAAATTCAACATACGGGATTTAAGACCTGGTCCCATATCACTGGCAGAATTCCTTTGATTTAAATACATGTCAGTTCAGGTCAATAAAAGGCAGCTATTTTTTTCATATGATGATAGGTATGAAATACTGAATAATTTCTGGAATGTGTTTATTGCAGATTTTTGTCTGAATGAGGTAGGGAAAATAATAATTTTTGCATTGTTACACAATCTCTTACTGGATCATGTTAAGTGCCATGGTTTCAAGTTGTTAAAGTAGGAAGTGAGGGCTATTAAATCGTGATTTCTGGGTGATTATGGAAAACACACACATTTGTACTTTATGATAACTATTGGTTTGCTGGATTTTTTTACAAGATTGTGTGGAAACAGTACTACCAACATGATTATAGCACTAAATTTTAAACTGAAAAAGCAATTGTAAATCACTTCAGGGCAATCTACAAACAAGGCTTAGAATGTAAGGCTTAAAATGCAAGACAGGGAGTAGCTGCGAAGTTACTAGCTTGCCACGCAAAATGGACTCATACACACCGACTGTCCAGCATGGCTGCTATCGTGAATTTTTCCTCTTTAGTTTCCAGTTTAATCAACCTAATTTGTTTTCACACCGGAAGTTTTGCATACATGGTTCTAATTTATAAACATGGCCCTAATGGAATTAGTTAAGACTGTATTTTTAAAATCGTCTGTTAACAGAAGAGAGCTAATACTTCAAAACTGTTTATCCACAAATTTGACCTTTTTTTGTCTCCTGAAAAGGTCTGCAATCAGCCTACAGGTTTTGCAAAAACCAGTATCAGCAGAAATGCCTTAGCAGATTATTTTGCCTATTTTTGATAATGGAAAACAGATTTCAATAGATGTAACAAATGTAACCTTAACCTTACATCACAATTGGTTACTCCAGCTCTGGTGAGGGCCAGGTTTAATATGCCTCTTCAAGGAATTGTATGTACAGGTCCATCTATTTCTGCAGAACCTACAAGAAAGTGCTTCTGGGACATCCTGATCACTGACAGGATCCTGAATAAAGGCTTCATTCATCTCTTCTACTTCAAGAACTCCTTGAAATTTGATTTAAAGTCTGTTTCTCTCAGTGTATGAAATCATTGAGAGGTCATTCATTTGCTTCCAAAAAGAAATATGTTAGGTTAGCTGAAGTAGCTTCTTTACCAATAGCCACAATACTCACCCTCCTACTCCAAAAATGGTGTGAATAGAATAATGGTGAAAAAGCTCTTAAAAGCATTTTTCAGTATCCAAATAACTCAGTTTCTTAAGTCATTAGCTTTAAGTAAGGAAAGACTGAAAATATGTGCGCTCTTTTTGCTGGGAGCAAAAGAGTGGGGGAAAGCTGTCCTTTGATTTTGGTTCATATTGAGGGAACAGCCTGGGTTAATAATTTAAAGGTAGGAAGTTAATTTATGCATTCCTGAAATCCTCCTTTTGTGCAGTTTTAGAAAATGCATACATGTGACAGGATATCTCATTGTTCTGGGGATGTGTTATCATGTATATGTGGAGTAGCTTTAGTGCGATATGAAATGCAAATTTGCCTCACTTTGTTCTTGCCACTTTTATGAATATTAAAATTATGGATAAAATAATTGTGAACACTTTTGGAAAAGGTCTTTAGCTCCTAATTTCAGTGCTATAAAGTTTTTATATTGGTGCAGTAGAAAAAAAATTGAAAATTTTATCAGTTTATATTGGCATGAATGTAAGAAATTTAATTGAAAATTTGCATTTTGAGTGCACTCTGAGTGGAACTTTATGATGGCATGAAACCCTAATGCCAATAAATAGCACAACAGCCTCTCAAGCAAAAACAATTCATGTTCATTCACGTTAAGACAAAAAAATGTAGTCATTTAGGTGATTTTAGACCAGCATCAACCTCCTTTAGGACTAATCTGTAATAGAGAAGGGGTTAAAGCAGAGATAATCCTGGACAGATAAGGCAGTTAGCTACACATGGGGTACCACCAGTGCCATCATTCTAAGTGCTGTAAGATTATACACCTTATAACGCCAGCCCATCTTGATCCTCCCTGCTAAGTGGATTGACTTGATGAGAAGCCTTTATGTAACAGTTTCCAATCTCACTAGCAGATTCCTAGTTTTAAGGGTGGCTCTAAGGCTGCCACAGTGTGCCTTGTTTAACACTGTTACGCACTACCTTTGTAAGGGATTCTCGATTATAGACAAACGCTGAGTAGTGGTCCAGAAATTGAAGCTATGTTAAATCAACAGAAGAACTTGTTTAAATTATTCTTGGAGACCAAAAGGTCAAGTTATTACTTTTGCATATAATTCTTTAATGTAAAAATAAAAAACCAGAGGCTTTGCTTCCCTAGCATTCATTATGTTATCCCTTTGCCTTAAGTGCAGACTCTAATACTTCATATTGCAAGATGAGGAATTATTGTGCAAGAACTAGAACAGACTATTGCTCTGCAGGACTATGGAATCGGTCCTTTACTAGCAGTGTAGCTTGGAATCATCGGACACGGAATAATTGGTCTTATTTGTTTAGATTATTGAATAATAGTTGAATAACAGCTTGGGCTGAGATTCTTCTCTGCTTTAACTCTTCTGAAAGCTGGACCTGTTTCAGGAATTAAAGATCATTTCCTCTACGTGGCTTTTAGGCTGCAGTTATGAAGCTCTTCACCAGCATGTAGTGACTTTGCTCATTTCTTTGACAAAAGGCTAATAATCTGCACAAATGGCTTTGGTTGACTCATATGTTTAGTCCCCAGTTGACTTTGACTGACACACTGAGGAATATTAGCAATATGGAAACATTGGTTGATCACAGAAGGACACAGACAATCTTGCTGGGTGAAATCCTGCATATCTTTTCTTCCACTAGAGTTAGTTTCTTTATGAGGTTGATCTGCTTTTATATTACATTCCCTTTTCTACTAACATTCGTTTTCAAGTCCTAGGCTGTGATCCCTTCTGTTAGAAGCACCTCTCTAGAAAGGTAGCTCTGTAGATTATGTCTTCTCAGATGTAAAGTTTCCCTTGAGTATGAACAGACTCTTATCCCTAAAGAGAAAGGTATGAAAAGTATGACAAAGGTCTTCATTTTCCTTTGAAAATCATGAACATACAGTACCTGGAATTATAACCACCTGGCTAGTCACCCACTTCATGAGCAAGGAGAAGGCCATTTCCAGCCTGGACTGTGGTTTTTCGTTTGGTTTGATTTTGGCGTAGTGCTCTCGGGGGTAGTTAAATTCTGAGCTTCTCTCCCATAGGGATCACTTGCAAAAGTTTGTGAACGCAGAATAGTGCATCCACATCTGACATCAAGTTCTGTGCAAAGCATCCATTTTCAACAACGGTCACAACTGCACACCACCTTTTATTCCATGTATCAATATATGAATACATAACCTGAGACATTAAAATAGTGTTAAGTTCTGTAACAAAGAAATTGCAAATAGTGCAAACCTTTAGAGCTTGTAATAACAGGTACCAAAGAATAGGGTAGGATTGAATGAACGGCGATCTAAGATGCATCTACTCATCAACAGGGAGACCTTACTGCAGACTTTCAATACTTAAAGGGGCCCTATAAGAAAGATGGGAACAATCTTTTTTAGCAGAGCCTGTTGCAACAGGACAAGGGGTAATGGTTTTAAACTAAAAGAGGAGAGATTTAGACTAGATATAAGGAAGAATTTTTTTACAATGAGGGTGGTGAAACAACCTCATTGGAGTTGGAGCAGATTGCCCAGAGAGGTGGTAGATGCCCCATCCCTGGAAACATTAAAGGTCATGTTGGACAGGCCTCTGAGCATCTTGATCTGGTTGAAGATGTACTTGCTTACTGCAGAGGGGTTGAACTAGATGAGCTTTAAATGTCCCTTCCAGCCCAAAATTCTATAATTCTATGAAATTTGGAAAAAAAATGGGCTCTAACCATACCTAGCACGAGGGCTCTCCTTAAGCAAAAGTGTTGGAGATTGAGGAATAGGTTTTACGATTAATTTAGACAATCTTTAAAAAAGACTTTGTAAAAATAAAGCTCAAATATAAAATTAAAAATTAAATTCAATGTTAAAATGTAACAACTCCAAGTTTGAAAATGAAGGGTTTGGCTTCCATGATCAATTAGAAATTATTTACAGGGAAAAGGGGCACTCATGCAAGTCAGCAAAAGTTTTGAGTCAAGAGGATCTTATCTGTGCAAAAGTTTAAACTTCTGCTTAAGTACTTTATTTCTGTTAGGCAAAACTGCACCTTCTGATTCTCAGCACGTCCTCCACAACCACAGGCCAAGTGACTAGTTTTGCTTTGTAGAGATATGGCACAATACAAAACTTTATAAAACATTTTTTCATAACCAGGGTAAATGACTGCAAGTGGACCTGAATGAAGCTTTTAGAGTTTTGCGTGACAGAGACCTCAAAAACATGCACATTTGGTTATTCCTAGACAACAGTCAGAAAAGTCACCATGTGAAATATTTATTCCTATATTAAACACAATTTCTTTCCTAGAGAAAGTGATATGATTGTTCACATACAAGAGATTCAGGTGGGTGTTTAAGCTTGACTCTAGTTTATTGACAGGTGATTTGAGGTACAGTACACTTAATAAAGAAAAAAAAAAAAAAAGAATTCCCACCTAGAAATACCTACCTGTCTTACTAGAATAGCTTTACATAAAACTCTGAAGCCTTTTGAGATTAACAAGGCCGGTTTACTTTCCATTTCATTTAGAGCCCCTTCTACTACATGAGTTGAATCAAAAGTCTGAGAACTTCAGTATGGGAAACTGAAAAAGAAATAGACCAAAAAGCCAGTTATGGAGTTGGATGCTAAGCGTGTCTATCTCCCTTTGACAGGAGTTGATGACAAAGTCTGGATGACAACTGTCCTTTTTAATTTAAAAAAAAAATGGAGAAAGAAAGAAAAACTCTCTGAATCTCTGTGGCTCCAGGGACAATTACATATACATATACATATACATATACATATACATATACATATACATATACATATACATATACATATACATATACATATACATATACATATACATATACATATACATATACATATACATATACATATACATATACATATACATATACATATACATATACATATACATATACATATACATATACATATACATATACATATACATATACATATACATATACATATACATATACATATACATATACATATACATATACATATACATATACATATACATATACATATACATATACATATACATATACATATACATATACATATACATATACATATACATATACATATACATATACATATACATATACATATACATATACATATACATATACATATACATATACATATACATATACATATACATATACATATACATATACATATACATATACATATACATATACATATACATATACATATACATATACATATACATATACATATACATATACATATACATATACATATACATATACATATACATATACATATACATATACATATACATATACATATACACATACACATACACATACACATACACATACACATACATATACATATACATATACACAGAAGCATAAAATATGTGTGATGTTACATATTGGTTTGCAGTGGGACAGTGATATTGTACAGACTAAGATGTAAACCTGTCAATTCAGGTTGTATTGCTAGAAGTGCCAGATGAACTGTCCAGGACCTCAAACATAACAGCCTATGCCACTAGCTCAAGAAGCCACGTCAGGGCTTTCCTCTGCTGCTTCCACAGTTTTCACAGTTGATAGACTCATGTTCCCACACTGGAAGTGCCATGGCCTCCCTCTGTGAGTGTTTTGCTTTTGATAGAGATGGTATTGTGTATATAACAACGGTCACGTTTCTTAAGAGTTCCCAGAATGGCTGTAAGAAAGCCCTTAGGTGCTGACCTAAAACAGATGCTGTGAGTGCTCTTGTTTCCTACCCTTTAAATGTTTTAATGGTTTGTGTATTTTAATTTTACCAGTCATTTAGTCTTCTCATTATATCCTGCTTCTCTCTTAGGTGCCTACAGGGGAGACATGGAAAGATAACCTTTCCCTTTTTCTCTTTCAAAAGGCAAATATTAAGAAAGGCACAGGAAAATTCATGTTCCATGATGTGGACACTGCTCTACTTTGTCAGGACCTGTCAACTCTGTTTCAAATGTTGTACAAGATCATTATGCTTGGGCTGCCTGCCTCCTGTTTGGGAAGGTGCAGTGATCTCTGGCTCCTTGGGTGTCACCACTGAAATGGCCATGAACAAGGCTCACAGCATGACCTGGGACGCAGAACGGTGTCTGAATGTATAAAGATCTCAAGATGATGATAAAGTGAAGATAGATTAATCTTCACTATCTTTAAAAAAACAGGTTCAGAAAATAGATCAAATTAGATTGCAAGAAGACTGAAAAGCTGGAAAGCCTGTAGCCTAGACTCCTGACATCATTTAATATTACTCTGTGTTGGCACAGTTTCTATCACTTCTCTGCAAAATACAATGAAATAAAAAACACATGGTGGGATTTTCAAAAACATTCCTGTTTTTCTGAGACTCTCAGCTAAAAGTTACATTGACAACTGGCTGATGAAGTTTTATGTGCCATAGCTCAGTTTTTTTGAGTCATGGAAACTCCGCAGAAGTTATCCTTCCATCGGAAAAGGGTATTACACCTATTACAGAAAGGGAGAACAATAAAAAGCCCATAGACACACTTCAAATCTGCCAGACCATGAGAATTTCACTTCCTCTCAATGATACTTTGCTGTGACTGTGGGCAGCAGATTGTGTTTGTATTGTCAGGGAAACAGTCGGGCCATTATTGTTGTTGTTTAATTTTTGGTGGTTGAGGGTTTTTTTCCCTCCTAGCCAAAGTATTAAAAAAAAAAAAAGGGGGAAAAAAAAAAAAAAGTTGATATTTTTGGTGGTTGAGGGTTTTTTTCCCTCCTAGCCAAAGTATTAAAAAAAAAAAAAGGGGGAGAAAAAAAAAAGAGTTGATTTCTTCAACAAGCAGCTGCAATGACAGATGGCTGATGAATGCACTACCAGCAGTTCCAATGGAACTTGACTCCGTGGGAGTTGGGGCACAGCGCACCTTCCAAAGGGTGCCACGGTAGTCACTTGGGAAGGGGAGTGAGAGTCGGAATTTCTAACCATGGTGAAAATGTACTGAAGGAAGAGAACATGATGACAAGGGGTGAGAAAGGGAAGGGAGTGATTGAGATCCATCCAGCTGAGTCTTTATCCCCAAGGATGAATCGAGATGAAATAGGGACCCAGAGCCATAAAAACTTCAGGAGTACTTTAAAACTAATATCTCCTCTGCTAAAACATACCATCTTAGCCACCCACTTGACATTAGGCTTTGTTGATCTGACTTCCCTAGCCCCTAGATGGACTCCTCCACTCTTTGTTCTTTCTATACAGTTTTTAGCTCTCTTTCCTGCTCCTCCTTTTCCCATAGCTCTCTCTTCCTAGCCTCATGACTGTCTGTGATTGTGAAGGAAATAGCTAGATTGTCGCTCTTCTCAAAGCTGCTTCCTGATACCTGTCAGACAACCCCCATGAGTCTTCCTTAGCACCCTGATCAGCCCTGCCAGATGATCTGCTGCATAGCATCTTCCATTATAGAGCTATACAAAAATATTATTTGTCCGAGGCAGTTATCATCTCTTTGTCCAAAGGTGTCCCACTGAAATTGCTAGTTAGAAAAATTTATGACCTTCTATTGGGAGCCCTGTGTGAGGAGTGGGAATCCCTCCTCTTACTGCCTGTGAATTTTAGCTCACTGTGGAGAGAGAAACACAACAGGGAAGGAACAGAAGCCCCACTCTCTGAAAGGAGCCCACAGGCAAATGGAGGTAAACAGTTTCCTGCATCAAGAAGAATGTCATAACCTGCAAGACCCCTAGCCTGTCACAGTCCCCAGGGCAGTGCAGTTCCCCCTTTCTTCACCTCCCTGTGTGAAGAATGGGGTAAAAAGAAAAGAACTGGTGGCAGCTGGAAAAGCAGTAGGGGTTTGCCACAGGGCAGTGAGTAAACAAGGAACAAAACTCCTCGAGCAGTAAATATACTGTGTAAACATAAACAATAGCAGCAAGCAAGACTTATTCCAAATCCATCTCCAGTGAGAATCAATTACATTATATCCAATGAATCAGGGGAGGGGATGGTGAAAGAGAACGAGGACCTGTTATTGTTTTCAAGTCAAGTCAAGTCAAATCAACCAGCCAAGTCTGGAAATGAAAGCATTTTCTGTCTTTTTCTCTCTGTCTTGTTGATGGCCGCCCCTTGTCTTTCTCTCTTGGCGTATTTCTTGCAGTTGCCCCACCCCACAGTAGTTATATAAATCTGAATAACACTGCAGTTCAAACACGAGAAGAATTGTTTTCCTATGGTTTCTAAACATCTTTTCTGTTTCCTAGTATTCAAAATCCTGGCATAAGCAGTGCTTACAGAGGGGTGTTCTACATTAGGAAATTCAAGCTTGAGACTGTGTGTGTGTGTGTGTGTGTGTGTGTGTGTGTTCACGCGTGCTCATGCCTACATGAATACAAGTGACCAAGGAAGCAAGAAAATACTGCTGCAGACTATTAATGAAGTAATGATAGGTACTTCTCATATACCTGTGGTTGCAAAAAGAAGGGGTTGGTTTCTTATAGCTACACATCACTAACTAGTCCTGATGCACACAGAGGTTTTTTTTCTGTATCCCCAAAATCACAAAGTAGGAAATGAAAAGGGGAGGAGGAGAAAGAAAGAATTGCTGGAAATTATTGTCTCTTAGGTGTTCTCTAATAATGAGAAAGGAGCCCCACTTTGAACTCTTGATTCTTTGCCAGAGAACAAAAACCTTAAAGCATTTTGCTACCTTTAATTGTATTACTCTTCTAGTAATCAATAAAGATAAAAAAGGATCATTCTACGTGTAATATGAAATCACACAGGGTCTGACTATGTGGAGATAGATTCCACTTATCTGTCTCTAGGGGTAGCTTCTCTTGTAGTAGAAAACTCAATTTTTATTCGGATTTTAAAAATGTTTCAAATTATCCAGTCAATGCTACATGCATATTAAAAGATTTATTACCAAATATTCTTGTCTTGATGTACTGGATCTATGCACCCAATTCCCACTAATGTTAATGGTGCTGCGTCTGTAAACCCCTGCACATCAAAGCAAGACAGTACCCACAAGTACTGCAAATGCCTAGGTAGCTGGATAAATAGCACAAAGATTAAGCACCTCTGGCTTTTGTTTTTCCTTTTTTTTTTTTTCATTGTGTAAACATCATTGTTCTCATCTTTCTGAGGACTCAAGATGCAACATAAGAAACTAAAGGTGTCTGGGCCAAGAACCCCCACACTTCAGCATGGGTGAGTGGCAGCACCCACTCTAACTGAAGGGGAGAGGGAGAGGGGTGCCTCCACAGGGTGACTCAGATCTTAGGCGGGCTTGATCATCCACAGAGGTGCCTGTTGCTCTCCACTGAGTATTAACTGGGGGTGTATGAGGAGCCACTAATTTAAGTACATGAAGGGAGATAGGTTACCTCAGGCCTTAAAGTACTAAATCCCCATTCCTATCCTCTGGTATGGGGTGATTTGAAGGCTCCTGCTCAGGGAATAGACTGCTCATTGTCTGCTGGGGTGCCTATCAACCCTCCATGTTAAAGACGGGAAGAGAGATGGACAGAAAGCAACCTTCCCATCTCTCTCATTCACACCAATACTAAAAAAACATGTTTGTACAACAAAACCAAGATTTTCAAACATGGGTTCCTAGAGTTTAAACCTTAAATCTGTAAGTGGAATTCTTAAAAAGCAGCTTGGATTTCACTGCTCCAGAACCTGATTTTGGATTAATTATCTAACCTTAGGCATGCATGTTTTGTAATGCTTGGATCACATTTTGAAATTAAGACAAAAACAGTGTTATAATAATAAATAATAATAATATATCTATTAATTGAAATCGCTACATATATGCCAATATAAACAGCAATTAAAGTAAATTAAATGTACTAACAACAAAGTTATATCAACAGAACATGCTTTGTTAGAATTCAAAGCAAATGAATCTATATTTTAAAGTGAAAAAAGGATGAGGTAGAAAAAGTAATTACTGTGGGGCCCATAACTACATTAATCATTAGAAGAGAATGCAGCTGCAAAAAAATTCTCAAGGAGTGCATACTACACTGAAAGATGGGTGGGGCATCCCACCTCCCAGTTAGAGCACAGACAAGCTAATAAATGATAGTTGATAAAACCTCTTCTGAAACTTCCTTTTCTTATCCCTAGATTTGCAAGTGTCTTACAAGGGAAGCGTCATTAGGCAGAGGAAGGAGGAAGCAGCACAGTGTAATGAAGTACAGTGGCCGGAGTCACCCCAGGGTATGGCTAATGAAAACAAGTTGCCACAAGTTAAACTGAAGTATAGATTAACAGTCAGCTGCTCTCTTCTAACTCCATATTTGCCTGCTCTTAACCTGCAGTAAATGAAACCCATCTTACCTCAGGTCTAAAGAGAGGGCTAAGCCTCCTATCTTCCTGTGGAAGGAAAAAAGCAAGTACCTGGTACATAAAGTCACACTGGCTAACTTGCTCTGACAACACCTCCATCAAAAATCCGGCTAGTCTGTCTTTGTGTGATGGCAGCGATCATTTTGTGAGGCTCTGCTAACCTTGGGATGAATGCGGTATATAAATGGAAAGGGTTGACTGGAAAGGAACGATACAGGGTTGAGATACGTCGTGCAGTTCAGCGCAGAAAAGTCAAAATCTGGTGCAGATCTGCGTTATGACAGTAGGGTTCCAGGAAAAGCAGGTGGTGTGGGAATGCAGCTCCCTATTAGGACAGGGCTTAGAAAGAAGAGCATCAGTCATAGCCAGAACCTGCATTATTTAAGGCTTTACAATCTGAGAGGGCCAACTTAAAATCAATCTGCCACTTTGGAGGCAGGCAGTG